>NC_140169.1:156896970-156954470 GCF_963971535.1 Notolepis coatsorum | reverse complement strand
TAGCCGGGGTGGGGTAACTGTACATTGGATTATCCACGAAACCTTACTTGGAGTTGGTCCCAAGAAGAGGGTCTCGTGAATTATTGGGTTAGGACATTTACTGTACATTGGAGGGGGTTGGGTTTCTCCATAAGGCCCCGTTGTACTAGTTTAAGGCAGCAGCTTGCACAGGTCCGGGGCAACTTAGTCACATGACTCAGTTGGTATTGCTGATTGGCTCGAACCCGGTATGTTTGTATACAGAGAAAAGGTCTATAGAACCCGGAGAGTCTCTCTTTACATTGAACCAACTAAGACATTTAAGGATTAACCTCTTCCACCCGTGGAATATTTTCTGAAAATCCACCTAAAATATATACCTAGGTAAATGGAATATTGCTCCACTTCTACAAGGTCCATTTGCATATTCTTGGTATCTAGGGACATCTATGGACCTCAGGGAATGTATTCAGTGTCATAAATATTGTCTATTACTAGGCTTGCTTAAATTGTGATGAAACAAAGAATATGAATTATGATTTTTCTTTGCATCTTTGACAGTGAATAACACCATGCTAATAATGACCAAACATTAAAAACCGCCACTGATCTCGTTCAGTACCTTCTTGAGATCATGTGTACAAAAATTCTAAGAAAATGAATAAAGGAAAGATGATTAAACAGAAGGTTCTGTAGATACAGTACTGAATTCTCCCATCCGGACCAATGCAATTTGAAATATTATTATAGAATATAGAATAGGAGGCTTATAAATGACCTTATTATAGCCAATTCGCACATTTATATATATATATATATATTATATTATCTTTCAAATGCCTGAGTTCAATTTGGATTTAGTATCACCAGGCGTGCATGAGAACAGATAATGAAATCTACTGTAATGTACAGTATATTTTTTATTTTTATCAGGGTGGCACCATTTTGAAACTATTTTCAAGTCTAATTGTTGCTGAATGCTAACAATAGGGAAAAGAAACTAACTGCGTTTTCAAATTTGTCAAAAACTTTACTTTTTGTGGCTTATTATCCCGAATAATAACAGTTATTGAAATAATTCAAACATAACTCTGAACCTTGAACCCCATAAAATCTTCCAGGAAGTGTAGTTCTGAAAAATCTACAGCTAGCGATGTCTATTACAAAATGGCCGCAAAAAGTCTACAATTCCCATGGTTCAAAAATATCCAAAATGGTCGCCCTCGCAACTAGACTAGACCAAATCGAAAAGTTAAATCTATCTAATGACACTTTTAACCTATTGCTAAACTAATGTATTGATGATAATATACATTCTACATGCTGTTGGAACATGTTAGTGATGTTAATAGTTGAATACATTTGAATAAAAAATCGCTACTTTTATACAACATATAAAAAAATATTGATTTATGACCAGATGTCATTTGCGGTCCGCCGATGGACCGCACGGGGGGAACAGGTTAAAGTATTTGTTTAACCTTTTTCATTCACTGTTTACTGACACTGTAGGAGTTCCTTTGCCAACAGAAGACCGGTATTTTGAGCTACAGGTACAAATAAATACAATGATTTTTTTATTATATATGTTACAACCACAGCCAGCCAGGGCCTCTCTCTCTCACCTGCCTGGCTGCAGGCCTCCACGCCCTAATATGGGCAGCTTCCTGTCCCTTCTTCCACACGCTGTCTCCATAGATCAACCTGCACACCTGAGGCTCATCAGATCATCACCAGACCTGGATATGAGACCTGCGTTCCTGCCACTCCTCGTCCGAGTGTTGCTTCACCTACCGTGGTACTAGGACTCAAACATAATGCTTCCACTGTCTCTGAACCTGCCTTGTCCTAACCTTGCTCTCTCTGTGTGTAGGATGGCATACCCCCGGTCTACCCCCCACCCATGGACGTCACCAGTCTGGACCTAGCTTGGGATCACATGGAGTGACCTTCTTTTGTACATTTCAGTCATTCAACCCTGTAAAGCCTGGTACCTCATTAAATATCCTAAACCGCCTCATTCTCCTCTGCCTTGTATTCTGCTCTTGGGTTCCAAACCAGACGCCACCCTAACAATATATATATATATATACAAATCTTCCATGTATAGAAGATGTACTGTATGTGTCCATGTATCCATATACCCCATTTTATTTTTTTAAGTTTGTACTCATTGTCATTTGTATATTGTATATTTTGTACAGTATTTAGACTTTACATTTACATTTAGTCATTTAGCTGACGCTTTTACCCAAAGCGACTTACAAGTTCTGTACGACAAGTCATCAGGAAGGGCACAACTCTATCAGCTGAGTAACAATGTTCATCAAAGTGTTGAGTGCTACAGTGTAGGTTAGTATATTAGGACATGACAATAAGGTTAGTTAGGGTTAGATTATTTTATTAATTTTTTTTATTCATTTCAGATAATGGATAATGGTTACTTTATTCCTTTTACTTTCTTACTGTATGAAGCACATTCTCAGCGGGCTCTGCGAGCATTTCACTGTAATGTACAGTACTTTACACGTGACAAATGAAACACAACTTGAACTTGCACTAGAGACCAGTTTGGTGTTATTTCCTCGTCTGTTTCCCCGTTAGCGGTCGTCTGGACTGACTCACCCCCAGCCCACGATCACCAAGATGCAGGGTCCCAGTTTCAGTTCCTCGTTCCTCCTCCTCAGTAACAGGAGGGAGAGGACGATTAAACCTGAAACCACAAACAACAGAATATATATCATAGTTAGCTGGTGATCTATTTTTACAAATACTTAAATCTATAGTAGGACACAGAACACATGTCTTATATATCTTCCTGTACATTTACATTTTACTATAGGTATACCTTCCTGGATATTTTTACATTTTACTATACACACACACACACACACGCACGCACACACACACACACACACACACACACACGCACGCACGCACGCACGCATGCACGCACGCACGCACGCACGCACGCACGCACACACACACATGCACACACACACACACACACGCACGCACACACACACACACGCACACACACACACACACACGCACACACACACACATGCACACACACACACACACACAGACACACACACACACACACACACACACACACACACACACACACACACACACACACACACACACACACACACACACACACCATCCCACAGACACACACTGCCACTTTACTTTACTTAACTCACTGCCACTTTATTTAATTTTACTATGTACTACTGCAGCTAGGAAATATTTCCACTAAGTTCTTTTAAGCTCTTTTTATTTCATTCATTTCATTTTAGCTACTGTTTATATTGTACAATACATAGTCCTGTATATAGTGTATTGTATATTGTGTCCTATAATAATAATAATAATGATTTGTAGGGCGTATATGTTACTTTTGTGTTTTATATTGTCTAGATTTTTTATATACACCGTGGGAATGGGGGGAACGAAATAAAAAAATTCTGTATGTCTTGTAGAAATGGAAAACTGACAATAAAGTTGACTTTGATACAGTAGGTACAGTAGGGGTCTGTGTGCATGAGAGGCACGAGAGGCCTACCTGGCCACAGATAAGAGCTGTAGAGGGAGACATAGAGCAGCGAGAAAATCAGGACCTGTCCGATGAAGCCGTCTTTTCTCACCACGAAGTTCCACAAGATCATCCCAATGCAGGTCAGAAACTGGAGGAGACCAAACATCAAGTAAACATCAATATATCATAATGATATTGCTCATAAAGCTTGGAAAGACGTCACAGTTTGATGTCTGGTATGACATCATCTATTTGTTATTTGTTAAAGACTCTGTTGAATAATTAATTAGTACTAATTCATATGTTATACACAGTTTATTCACTTGTGCATTGTATTACTATTGCACTTTACTGTTACATTTAAACTCTGGTTGGAGGCCAAACTTCTTTTTGTCGTACTATACTTGTGCTGTATGATGGCAATACATTTGAATCTAATCTAACCTAAACTAATCGAATCGAATCTAATCTAATCTAATATATTTGTTAAAGTCTCAATCATCATCAGGAGTTTGAAATGACTGTAATGTCCTCACCTGTGCCAAGAAGAGGTTGATCGTGAACAAGTGAGGTAATCTCTTGAATTTCTTACTCAGGAACATGACAGCTATTGTCCACACCTATAACCAACACAGACAGAATGCAATGCATTAGGAATGTGAATTATGAACGTTTATCGATGCGTGTAGTTCAAGGAATGCCAGGAACTGGGCGGCTGGGTGGCGCAGCGGACTAAGCGCTTGTCACCAACACGAGAGACACTGGTATCGAATCCGGCTGTCAGCGGTGCCTCCGGCTTGGCCGGCCGTCATACTGGCTCAATTGGCAGAGTCAGCGGGAGGGAAGCCGGTGGGGTGGTATTCTGGTAATTGTAAACAGAGACTCCTACAGGTCGGTCAGGGCGCCTGCACAGCGAGGAAGGGAGATGGTGAGGGTAGTGTGAGCCTCCCACACGTTACACCTCACCAATGAGAGTCTGCGCTGGCGAAAATAAGTGGCTGGCTGACTCTGCATGTATCGGAGGGGACATGTGATAGTATCTATCAACCCTCCCTAGACCGACAGTGGGGGGCACATGCGAGCAACAACCAGGAAGGGAAGGGGGGAATTGGCATGACTAAATTGGGATGGGAGAAAAACACAGAAAAACAGGAGAAAAAGTAAAAAAAATAAAAAAAAAAATAAGGAAGGAATGCCAGGAACTAATAATTTTTTTTTAATGTAAATATGCCACATTATACGAAGAGGTCAGTAAAAGGTCCCACTGGGTCAGTAAGTAATTTGTCAAGTCACTGGTTCAATCGAATAAGATAAGATATTCCTTTATTGATCCCGTTGGGGAAATTCAGGCATCATAGCTGCATGGGGGAGGGGGGGTAGAGGTATATGGGGGGGGGGGGTATAGGGGGGGGGGGGGTAGAGGTATGGGCAGGGTAATAGTAGAAAGACATAAATATAGGCAATAAAATTGTATCTGAATATAAAAATACGAGAAAAATAAACAGTAGATTGTTATAATGGGGGTTCACCGGGTTACGTCAGTCAGACCTTCACCTGCAGTGTCCTATGAGACACACCTACTTAGGTAGTATAATGAGTAACAGCTGTGTGTTGCACTTGACCTGTATTGCTTTTGACAGCGTGAAATAAACATCACAAAAGAACATTTGGACTGGACCTTTACATTATTACATTGGCGACGAGGATGAACTAAACAGCTTGGAGTTTTGGCCGAACGTTAGAAAAATTCTACTTTGTGGCTAACAAGATCACAAATGCAGGACAGAAGCGAGCCATATTCCTGAGTGCATGTGGAGGAAAAGTCTACGCTCTGCTGCACGATTTGTGTCTGCCGGGTAAGCCAGGAGATTCGGACTTGACGGGGCTATTGAAACTGTTGAGTGATCACTTCACGCCTAAACCCAGTGCCATTGTGGAGCGTTTTAAATTTCATTCGAAAACGAGACAGCAAGGACAGTCTGTGTCATCATTTGTAGCCGAGCTGAAGAGAATCACTGAACATTGTGGGTTTGGCGCTACGTTAAATGACATGATTCGAGACAGACTGGTGTGCGGGATAAATGACGATCGCATTCAAAGGCGTCTGTTAACAGAACCGGATGACAGACTCACGTTGGCCAGGGCTATTGAGTTGGCCATCACTATGGAAACAGCGGCTAAAGATATCGCGGAGCTGCAGCAAACGGGAGTGGAGGGACCCATTCATAAATTACAACTACAACCTGCAGCACCGGAGCGCAGACCACCGTCGGCAGGAATCGGATGTTACAGATGTGGAGGAAATCACGGGCCGGCGGATTGCCGATTCATAGATGCAGTTTGTCACAACTGCCAAAGACGCGGACATTTAGCTAGAAAATGCCGCAGCCCCCGGCAGGTCAGACAGCCCAGACAGAACCGGGGAAATGGACTGGGTGAAACCCACACAATGGAGTATGAAGAGGAGGATTATACACACAATCTGTATAATCTGGATGATGGAGAGAGAGTGGAGCCATACAGAGAGCAAGTGTCGGTGAATGGACATGACATTGACTTTGAAGTAGACACTGGTGCAGGTATGACTATTATGAGTGAGGAAACCTACACTAAGATGGGAGGGGGGCCACTCCATCAAACAAAAATAAAACTGTACACATACACCAGAGACAGAGTAGGAGTGTTAGGCAAGATGCACGCACAAGTCACCTACAAAGGGCAGACCAAGAAATTAGCATTGCTGGTGGTAAAAGGGGAGGGGCCTAATCCAGTGGAGGTTTCTCTATGACAACACGTGAAACACAAATTCACTCATAATTCATAATTATTATTAATTTACATAATATATACATTTATTTTATTTATATATATAAAAAAAATTGTTTTATTATTATTATTTTATATTTTTTTATTAGAAAAGTTTTCCTCTGTAAAAAAAAATGCCAGTGAATTTTTTCTTTTAAAAAAATGGCCAAAATTGACAGCTCTGAGCAGGCCTGCACTGCAGTAATGACTGCAGTAATTATTCGAGAAGAAAACTTCACAGGTGTGACCCAATGTTATATAAATAATAAATAACAGCCAATCGAAATAGGCTATTAACTTCGTCTAAGCACGGTCTGTGCAGTTAAACTCTTGCCATTGAATGGAGGATTGAATGATTGACATCCCTTGCCATCCAATACATGGAGGTTGAATATGATTGGCAGCCTTGCAAATCCAATCAGAGATCGCTGCATTGCAAAGTCAAAACGGGTCCATCTGCAGGTTAGGTTTAGCTCTGGCCAATCTCAAGTTTCTCAAGTTTCTTTATTAGTTGTCATACAGAAGTACAGAATACTTTTATACAAAATGTAACAGAAATAAGCATTTTGTATAAAAGTATTCTGTACTTCTGTATGACAACTAATAAAGAAACTTGAGAAACTTGAGATTGGCCAGAGCTAAACCTAACCTCCGACCCTGCAGATGGACCCATTTTGACTGTTTGAAAGAGCAAGGAAGTAGTTTAGTTGTTGTTTAGTAGAAGTAAGCTGTACAGCTATAACAAGTAAAGTCAGGCTAAATTAAACTTTGCGCCAACATTAGGACCGAAGTATAATCCAGCAACTGAGCAACATGAAGAAGTGGACTTATGCATCTGGATCAGAAAAAACGTTGTGGATGAAAAAGTAAGTAGGCTAGTGTTTGTAAAAGCTTGTATGCTAACAGTAGCTAGCCAGCTTAGCCTACATCACAATGATAATCACCAAGCTAACTTACTGTACACACTGTAGGGCTGGGCAATTAATCAAAACAGAATCGCGATATCGATTCATAGACCTATGCAATCTCATTTCTAAGTTATGACTATTTTTTTTTTTTTTTTTATTATTTTATCTGGGTTGAACATGATTTGTGGAACTCCCTCTGGTGTTGTGGTCGTGGTATTCACTGACCTTTGGGAAGTATTCCGACATGCACATGGGTATCTTAGTGGTGTAGTGTATCTTGTAGACCAGGCCCATTGCAAGTTGCTGTACTCTGTCGTCTACTCTAAGCCATCCTAGGTTGTCAAAGTGGGCAGGGGTGAGGTGGGTTTTAGGAGTAAGGTCAAGCAGTAGTCTGACCAGTTTGTTTTGTGATGTTTGTAATCTTGTTTTTAGTGCCTTTGAGGTGCTTTGGTACCATGAGGTGCAAGCATAGTCGTAGTACCCTTGAATGAGTGCTCCTGTTAGAGTCTTCAAGGTATTCTTGTTTACCAGAGAGGAGATCCGGTACAGGAATCTAGTTCGTTGGTTGACTTAGTTTTATTACATTGGATCCCATTTTGTCACAGGAATGATTTGCCTCTATAGGATGGAACCCAGGTAGGGAATTTCATCTTTCCTTTTAAGATAAGATAAGATATTCCTTTATTGATCCCCTTGGGGAAATTCAGGCATCATAGCAGCATGGGGGAAGGGGGGGGGTGGTACAGGTAGTGAAAACAACACAAGCAGTGTAAACAAATATATAGATATTAGATAGTCAATATAATTTACTATCTAACTAACTGAAATATATTTTCACAGTGTCACATAAGGTGCAGTATGCATAAGGTAGTGTTATAATTTACTATCTAACTAACTGAAATATACATTATTCATTATTCACAGTATCACAGTATCCACATAAGGTGCAGTATGCCTAAGGTAGTGTAAGTTGTCCTCCTTGGGTTCCTATAAGTCCCAGGTCGATGTCTGGCAGCAGTTGCTGCCCACTGTTGTGGAGCCTGATGGCCACTGGTATGAAGGACTGTCCGAGGCGGTTAGTTGAGTGTCGGGGGGGTATGAGTCTGTGGCTTCCTTGTCACCTTCACCTAATATGTTTTGATCTGGTCAGGTGCGCTGTCACCTAAAATGTTTTGATCTGATCAGGTGCGCTGTCACCTAAAATGTTTTGATCTGATCAGGTGCGCTGTCACCTAAAATGTTTTGATCTGATCAGGTGCGCTGTCACTTAATATGTTTTGATCTGGTCAGGTGCGCTGTCGCCTAATATGATTTCATCTGGTCAGGTGCGCTGTCACCTAATGTTAATATGTTTTCATCTGTGTCCACTGACCACTGACACACAGTGGGAGATGTTTTAAAAATATAATTTAATATATAATATAATATAATAATTTGTGCTTCACCTAAAAATTTGGTAAGCAGCCTCCACTGGCCTAATCTGATGGGGAGAAATTGGCTCAAAGCTATGCGGCTAGACTGGAGAGCCATTTTCAGACTACAGATAGGTCAGCAGCAGGAGTTAAATGCTCTGCTAGCACAACATGAGGATGTTTTTAAAGGCGAGCTGGGCACTTTAATAGGGGCTACAGCCAAGATATATGTGGACCCAGAAGCCAAGCCACGGTATTTTAAAGCCAGGCCATTACCCTATGCTCTCAAAGAGAAAGTAGAGACAGAGTTGGTCAGATTGGAGAGGGCAGGCATAATTGAGCCTGTGGATTTTTCAGAGTGGGCAGCTCCCATAGTGCCCATACTAAAACCAGACAAGACAACCCGAATATGTGGTGACTATAAAGTGACAGTGAATCCAGTGTCCAAGTTGGACAACTACCCTATTCCTAAAACAGAGGACTTGCTGGCGGTATTAGGGGGGGGACAGAAATTCACAAAATTGGACATGTCACAGGCCTATCAACAGCTCCCACTGAATGAAGAATCTAAGAAATTCACAACAATAAACACCCACCGGGGTCTGTTTCAGTACACCAGGCTACCCTATGGGGTGTCATCAGCACCAGGCATATTCCAGCGCACCATGGATAACCTACTACAAGGCCTTCCCCAGGTGGTGGTGAGAATAGATGATATTCTGGTGACCGGTGACGACGATGCCAGCCATCTATACAACTTAGAGGTAGTGCTGAAGAGACTCTCAGCTGCAGGACTGCGTCTGAGGAGAGACAAATGTGTGTTCATGGTACCAGAGGTGGTTTACCTGGGTTATCGAATTAACCACAAAGGGATTCAACCAGTGGCTGACAAGGTACAGGCCATTGTAAATGCCCCACAGCCGACTGACCAGACACAGTTAAAGTCTTTTCTGGGCATGCTAAACTATTATCACAAGTTCCTGCCAAATGTGTCGACCATATTGGAGCCACTACACAAGCTTTTGAGAAAAGAGATCCCATGGAGATGGGGAAAATGTCAGACCCAGGCATTTGAGGAGGCAAAAAAGTGCCTCCAGTCTGAAACATTATTAGTGCACTTTGATGAGACAAAGCCGCTCTACTTGGCTTGTGATGCATCACCTTATGGCGTCGGAGCAGTATTATCACACCGGTTTCCAGATGGCTCCGACAGGCCAATCGGATACATGTCCCGGTCACTGTCATCAGCAGAACGGGGCTATTCACAGCTAGAGAAAGAGGCGCTGTCTATCATTTTTGGTCTAAAGAAATTCCACCAGTATCTGTTTGGAAAACACTGCACTATTGCGACGGATCACAAACCACTACTAGGCCTTTTGGGAGAGAGTAAGGGCATCCCACAGCTTGCGGCAGCCAGAATGCAAAGATGGGCATTAATTTTAGCCGCCTATGAGTACACCTTGGAGTATAAGGAGGGCTCAAAAAACGGGAATGCAGACGCACTGAGCAGACTCCCACTGCCCATAAAGCCCGGAAATGTACCACAGGAGGAAGAGGTGGTGCTGCTTATGGAGCTTATGAATGGTACACCACTGCAGGTAAAAAACATCCGAGACTGGACTCGTCGGGACCCTATCCTGTCCAGGGTCCATCAGTGGTTGTTGCAGGGCTCCTGACCCTCACAGAGCACAGACCCAGAAATACAGCCTTACACGAGATGACAATATGAACTGAGTGTGGAGGACGGGTGCATCCTGTGGGGAAGTAGAGTGATAATACCACCACAAGGAAGACAGACTATGATCAGGGAGCTTCATGAGGCTCATCCAGGGGTCTCAAGAATGAAAACATTGGCCCGCAGTTATGTGTGGTGGCCAAACATGGATGCAGATTTAGAGTCAGCAGTGCGCAGCTGTCATTCGTGTCAGTTGAACCAAGCCGCCCCAGCAGCAGCACCTTTACACCCGTGGGAGTGGCCAGACCAACCTTGGATGAGGCTGCATGTGGATTTTTGTGGGCCAGTATATGGAAAGATGTTTCTAATAGTCATTGATGCCTATTCAAAGTGGATTGAGGCTCACCCAATGCAGTCTATTACTTCATCCATGACAGTGGAGAAATTGAGGAGAATGTTTGCCACCCATGGAATCCCAGCAGTCCTGGTTAGTGATAATGGACCAAGTCTGGTTAGTGCAGAGTTCAAACACTTCCTAAGAAAAAACGGCATAAAGCATGTGACAACAGCACCATACCATCCTTCTTCGAATGGCTGTGCTGAGCGTGCAGTGCGGGTGTTCAAGGAGGGCATCAAGAAGATGGGGGAGGGTAGTGTGGAGACAAAGCTATCCAGGTTCTTGTTTAAGTACCGATCAACCCCTCAGACCACAACCGGAGCTACGCCAGCTGAGCTACTCATGAACCGGAGAATCAGAACTCAGTTGGATCTAGTGCGTCCTTCACTAGCGAATAGAGTTGGACTAAATCAGGACAAACAAAAAGAGCAGCATGACAAGCATGTCAGGGACAGGATGTTCACAGAGTCTGACTCCGTCTATGTGAGAGGGTACTCAGGCCAGAAGTGGATTCCCGCAACACTCACAGAGAGGACCGGTCCAGTGTCTTGGAAGGTGACACAAAAGGACGGCAAGTTGGTGAGACGTCATCAGGATCAGATGCGTCCATGTTATGATCAAAACACCACGCCAGCAAGTCTACCGGAGAGCTTTTCACCACAAGAAGCAGTCCATCCAGGGTCAGAGACTCCTGCACCCGAGGCAGTCGTGTTGAGGCCTCCGGAACCTCCTGCACCCGAGGCAGTCGTGCTGAGGCCTCCGGAACCGGGTCCAGGAATAGGACGACGTTATCCAGGTAGAGTTAGGCAGGCACCCACTTATTTTAATGCAGGGATTAATAATCCCCTTGGGTGTCTGGAGGAGGGGCAGTCTACCCCCTACCTTGTAGCTGAGATTAAGCTTAAAAAATGTATACCAATGATATTTCAAGACTATGGGGGAAGGGATTGTTATAATGGGGGTTCACCGGGTTACGTCAGTCAGACCTTCACCTGCAGTGTCCTATGAGACACACCTACTTAGGTAGTATAATGAGTAACAGCTGTGTGTTGCACTTGACCTGTATTGCTTTTGACAGCGTGAAATAAACATCACAAAAGAACATTTGGACTGGACCTTTACATTATTACAGAGTAAACTATATTATTAACTCTGAATATAAACATATGAGAAAAATAAACAGTGTAAATAATATCATTAACTCTGAATATAAACATATGAGAAGAATAAACAGTGTAAACAAAGGTGCAGATGAGGGGGGGCTGTATGCCCTATCGGTTTCCCTCATTTACAGTCACGTCAAGTGTACATACAGAAATGAGCCAAAAGAAAAAGCATATAAAATCACAGCATATAAAATCATATCAATAAGACAACAAGACGAGACAAAAGTAAGGATAACAAATCAACTAAAACACGTACAACTTGATTGACAAAGGTTGGAGATCATGGTTTTAAACTCTGCAACAGAGGGGAGAATCTCAAGCTTCAAGGACAGTTGGAGTTCATTCCATTTGCATCATAGCAAAATGCAGATTTACCCTGTTCAGAGCAAACTAGAGGGACCTTAAGGACCAGCCAGTCACTAGAACGGGTTCCATAGGTTCCAAAATTACATTCCAATAATGAATGGAAGTATAAGTAGTATAGTGTAGTAGTAGTATAAGAAGGTAGCTTACCAATAATGGTGTAGTATAAGGAGGTAGCTTACCAATAATGATATAGTATAAGGAGGTAGCTTACCAATAATGATGTAGTATAAGGAGGTAGCTTACCAATAATGATGTAGTATAAGGAGGTAGCTTATCAATAATGATGTAGTATAAGGAGGTAGCTTACCAATAATGATGTAGTATAAGGAGGTAGCTTACCAATAATGATGTAGTATAAGGAGGTAGCTTACCAATAATGATGTAGTATAAGGAGGTAGCTTACCAATAATGATGTAGTATAAGGAGGTAGCTTACCAATAATGATGTAGTATAAGGAGGTAGCTTACCAATAATGATGTAGTATAAGGAGGTACCTTACCAATAATGATGTAGTATAAGGAGGTAGCTTACCAATAATGATGTAGTATAAGAAGGTAGCTTATCAATAATGATGTAGTATAAGGAGGTAGCTTATCAATAATGATGTAGTATAAGGGCTTGTGTCCACAGCGGACGTTTTATGAGTTGTCAGCTCCTTTCTGTCATTCATTTCTATGCTACAGACGCGACAGGCGTGCTCCTTTTCCCAGCTCCGCGCCTCGCGTTTTAGCGCTCTCGGCGGCAGCGTTTTTGGGCGGAGCGCTCCCAGCGCATAAAGTTCAAACTAGTTCAACTTTTGGAAAGGAGTGCACTCATCAAGGTAACTTTTTCCGACCGACCAATCAACATCAAGCAAGTGGGGGAGCCGCGGCAGTCGCGAGACTCAGGAAAATGCTCTGAGCTTTTTTTTTTTGCTTTTCAAAGCGGTCCGTCTTGAAAAAAACTTCCGCTATGGACACAAGCCCTAAGGAGGTAGCTTATCAATAATGATGTAGAATAAGGAGGTAGCTTACCAATAATGACGTAGTATAAGGAGGTAGCTTATCAATAATGATGTAGTATAAGGAGGTACCTTATCAATAATGATGTAGTATAAGGAGGTAGCTTACCAATAATGATGTAGTATAAGGAGGTAGCTTATCAATAATGATGTAGTATAAGGAGGTAGCATACCAGTAATGATGTAGTATAAGGAGGTAGCTTATCAATAATGATGTAGTATAAGGAGGTACCTTATCAATAATGATGTAGTATAAGGAGGTAGCTTACCAATAATGATGTAGTATAAGGAGGTAGCTTACCAGTAATGATGTAGTATAAGGAGGTAGTTTACCAATAATGATGTAGTATAAGGAGGTAGCTTACCACTAATGATGTAGTATAAGGAGGTAGCTTATCAATAATGATGTAGTATAAGGAGGTAGCTTATCAATAATGATCTAGTATAAGGAGGTAGCTTACCAATAATGATGTAGTATAAGGAGGTAGCTTACCAATAATGATGTAGTATAAGGAGGTAGCTTACCAATAATGATGTAGTATAAGGAGGTAGCTTACCAATAATGATGTAGTATAAGGAGGTATCTTGCCAGTAAGGGCCTTCAAAATGAACAAATACCAGTGTTTGTTGCGCCACTCCATCAGAGAGGACCAACCAACCTTCTCATAAAGAACACAGTGATGCGTGTCGTATCTATCATTTTTAATATTAATATTAAAATGAACAAGAGGAAACAAAATTTTACATATTTTTTCTTTTCTTTTTCGTAGCTTCCTGAAAGACTTGATGAAAGTGTGACTGAAAGAGGAAGCGAGATAATCATCACTTCCTCTGACATCCTGCTGCGACTAAACTGCTCAGCTACATGTTCCAGCCTGTCCCCTGTCCTCTGCCCCCTGTCCTCTGCCCCCTGTCCTCTGCCCCCTGTCCCCTGTCCTCTGTCACTGTCCTCTGCCCCCTGTCCTCTGTCCCCCTGTCCTCTGCCCCCTGTCCCCTGCCCTCTGTCCTCTGCCCCCTGTCCCCTGTCCCCTGCCCCCTGTCCCCTGTCCCCTGCCCCCTGCCCCCTGCCCCCTGCCCCCTGCCCCCTGCCCCCTGCCCCCTGTCCCCTGTCCTCTGTCCCCTGTCCCCTGTCCCCTATCCCCTGTCCCCTATCCCCCACAGATGTGATCTCTTGGGTAGGCTTGCCACGGTAGTCGGTGTCACCGGTGTTACTCATTACACACATTACATTTAGTTCATTTTAAATACCAGTGCCCACATTCATCAAATAATAAAATAACTATAATTTGTTAAATATTAAGCGTGTTATCAATACTTAGTCAGACAACATTATAGACTGAATGTGTCTGCGTGGACGGCAGAGCTATTTTATAGGTTTCTGTGCAGCAGAGTCGCAGTACAGAGTAGCTTAAGTTTCACTTTCACTGAGAGATGATGAATATGATGATGAAGATGATGAATAGTTTTATTTTCGGTCTTTGTTTACAGATAAATCAAAAACACACATGTGTGGACTTTCAAAAGGAAAAGAAAAAAGAAAAAATCACAAATGTACATATTCAAAGTAAGCTCACACACAAAATCCAAACTCAATGACCGAAAAAAGGAATAGGCTGAAGCACATGCTTATTTTTGCCTATCCTTTACAATTCTTAAAAACTAAATATACTTTAATATAAGAAAGAAAATTTTTAAATATGCTGCAAGATATACGTTTTTTTCTTTTTCTTTAAGAGAAAAAAGAAAAGAGAAAATAAATGTTTGATGTTTGAGAGTAGATTTAACTTTGCGTGAAGGCAAGAAAGGAGTCTCTAGACAACGCAACAGGTTACACAACGATGGCAGAGGATTTGGAAATATTTCAGATTAAACCCTGCAGCACATCAACTGGAGAGGAGCTCAGAGGACCAGTCCAGACCAGCGACAGCATGTTTGCGCTAAATAAGGCTGCAGTTACATTGATCCGTCAGGAAGGTATTACTGTCCGTTGGCTTATTTTATTATTTGAACATAACGTCAACTCTGTCTGTCCAACAAATGGATACTCGTCGTTGAAAATTAGACGTAGACGGACAGACACAGTGGATCAATGTAGCCGTATAACATAATAAATCAAAGTAAACAATTTACAGATATTTAGGGTCATTTTGTAAAATGTCTAGTGTCACCGGTAATACTGCAAGAATTTAAATGCAGCTGCCAGTTCAATGTCACTATGTGGTTTATTTTGCTAGTAGATTGTGAAATTGGTGTTAAATTTAGCTCTAAGTGGTATTAAAAAGGTCTTAACCCTTTCACTGCCGCACTACCACATGGTTAACCCTTTCACTGCGACAATACGGAAGGTTAACCCCTTCACTGCCACACGACAGCAGGTGATAGTAAAGGGTTAACCTTCTGTAGTGTGGTAGTGAAATGGTTAAAAGTCTTAAATGTAACTTGTTGACACCCGCAGATACCCTGTAAATAAAAATATATATGAGAAAAGTAAACAATGTAAACAAAAGTGCAGATGTCGGTTATATTATATGTTACACTTACAATAAATGTAGACAATAAAGAATTTGTATCTGAATATATATACTATGAGTAAGAGTAAACAGTATACACAAGGTGCAGTATACACAAGGTACCCTAACTGGCATGATATCTGAAAAAAAAAATCTGAAAAAAACTAAATTTATGATTTTTGGCAAACAAAAACTAGATGAAAATATAGTACTGACCATAGATGGAGCTGATATAGAGAGAGTTAGTGAATTTCGTTTTCTTGGTGTGATTATGGATGATAAATTAACATGGAAATCGCACATAGCACACGTTAAAAAAAAGATGTCCAAGAGTATTTTTGTTATGAATAAAGTAAAGGATGTGTTAGAGTATGAGGCAATGAGAACACTCTACTGCTCACTCATCTCACCTTATATCAGTTATTGTGTTGAAGTATGGGGGAATACTTATGGGACAAATATAAAACCATTATATATACTACAGAAGAGGGCTGTACGAATCACACATAAAGTGAGTTATCGAGAACACACAAATATATTATTTATTAAATCTAGAATAATTAAACTTGAAGACATGGTTAAGTTTCAAACAATGTTAATTATGTTTAGGGCAAGAAATAATACACTGCCAGAAAAACTACAAAATCTTTTTCATTTAGAAAGTGAGTTTAGTAGGAGAAAATACAATTTTAAACATCAGTTTGCACGTACCACACTTAAACAGATGTGTCCTTCAGTTATTGGTGTAAAGTTATGGAATTCTCTCCATAGCGAGCTTAAGGGATGTAACAGTGTTTATCAATTCAAAAAAATGTATAAAAAAAAAATATTTAGTCAGTATGAAAATCAAAATGTGATCTGAATAGTGAGATATTTAAAAAAAAATGTTTTTCTCTTTCTTTTCTTCTTTATTCTTTATCATTATTATTATTATTGAAATGTTTCTTGTTTAACTATGGATTGTGTTTCTTTTATAATGGTATAAATGATTATTTGTGTAAATAAGGTTATACGCCGACCATTAAGAAAATACATGTTAGTTTAGGAATAAGGGGCAGGTAACAATACGATTTATTCTTCTTCCTGCTCCTTTTGTCCATGGAATGGCTATTTATGATTTTTTTTTAATGAAGAAACTATGATTGTATTATTCCATGTGGCAAATAAAAACTCTGAACTGAACTGAACTGAATATATACGTACGTCATAAATTGTAGTCTGTATGGATTTGAGTCCCTGACTAGGAATGACTAGGCATTTAGCATTTTCTTTGCATTCTTTAATTTTGTACTTTAGGTTGTACTTTAGTTTGTATATTGTATTATTTTGTATAGTGTTTGGGTTTGGACTTTATTCTTTTTACCGTTTCACTGTATGAAGCACATTCTCAGGGGGGCTCATACAGACCCAAGCATTTCACTGTAATGTACTTTATACGTGACAAATAAAACAAAACTTGACACTTGAAACCGCATGGACTAATTTTCTGGGCAGCGTTCCCAGCAGCAGGTGGGGACAGCGGGAAAACAAGGTCATATTGAGCTATTGAAACGTTTTCCTGGAAGCATGTGATCTAATCTGGACCGAGGCCTTTTTTTTGGGGCAACGTCTATAAACACTAACCTGTCTCAACATTGTGTGTTTCCTCTTTAAACCCATCTGATGGGAATTTGTGTAATCTCTCTAGAGATATTCACAGATACCCTGTTATTGAATCCTCTTCAGGTGAGTCTAGTTTCACGTTCTCGGAGGAATAACACATGCAGAACTGGAGAACTGTTAGGAACGTCTGACAACCAAGTGTGTCTGACTCTTAACCCTTTCACTGCCACACTACAGACGGCTAACCTGTGTGACGGTCAACATTCTGAACCTTCCATGGGACAGGTCCAGTATGGGTCTGACACCCCCCTCCCCCCCCTCCTCGGCCAGGGCTGTCACTGCCGCGGACTCTGATAAT
The DNA here is from genome assembly GCF_963971535.1 of Notolepis coatsorum. Lineage (NCBI taxonomy): Eukaryota > Metazoa > Chordata > Actinopteri > Aulopiformes > Paralepididae > Notolepis > Notolepis coatsorum. The sequence continues at coordinate 156,936,748 of NC_140169.1, read as the reverse complement.
AGAGTCTGCACCAAACCCAAAAACAGAGGGCGGGGGTGTGTAAACTGTAACACAAGCGCCACCCTCAGCGTTTTATCCATCCACACGACATATGGCTACCACTGCAGCCATACGTGGTCAAAATTCCAAAGCGCCCCCGCCGCCAACTGCCGCTGGTCCGCTAGGAATCGTAGATAGGTGGCCCGGTCCCTCCCGCTGTGCGTCGTCAACCCTGGTCTCGCCAACTGCGTGAGCAGGGTGTCCTGCGGAGCCGGGATATCACACCCTGACTCTACCAACGAGGCAATCGCACCCAAGGGGGGGACCCCGACAGAAGGGGCGGTCTGATACGGGGGGAGCGGCCATCACCCCTGGTGACATAGGCTCCCTCGCTGAGCATCTTCCCGGCTTAGCTTGCTGATGACAGCCTGATCTGCAGCTGGACATGCATGGTGTGTGGTCCCACACTGCCCGATAGGGTGGGTCTCTACACACCGTAGCCCTGTAGTGATATTACTACCACCAATTACGCGTGCCTGACTGACCACTGCGGGATCGGAAGTCCAGACGGGGGAGGCACTAACGTAATACCCGGCCTGGCGAGGGCGGGGCTGGGGGGAACCCACGCTGCGACCTCCTGGGCCTAGAGTTCCCCCTCTGACAAAATGTTTTAGATACAGGGAACCCTGCTCCGTCGACAGATACAACACCAGGCTCACCAAACACAGACACAGGACGTGTGGTGTGGGAGCCGCTTGACAGCACAGCATTCTCATAGACAGACGCAGGCCTAGCTAGCAACTGGGTGTCAGCCCCTGTCTCCATGAGAAGCGAAATGTGGGGCCACTTGCGCTTCACTGGAAGAACGCGGCCCGCAGCCAAAGGGGACAAATCAGAGCCCTGAGTCCCGTAGCGGAGTGGGGGGGAGTAACCGGAGAGCGTGCTAGACACAGCTAGATGGCAACGGTTTTTTAGGGTGTGCCCATCTAATATAGCCGATCCCTCGGGCCGCCGAGGCTGTCAGCCTTGTGATCACCTGTTTTCTTTGTGTCCAGGGTATCTCAGGTGGGGGAAACATGGCCGCTGGCCGGGGGCCTCACCGCAGCCGCTGGCGAGGCCGTGCTCTCACCTCTGGCTGCGCGGTGTGGGGCGGCGTGGGGCCCAGGTCAAATACCGCCTGCGCCTCCGTGGACAGACCAAGGTCCACCCGCGGAGAGGGGAGCCCTGAGGAGGAGACCCCTCCCCTCCTCAAGGGGAGATTGCTCCAACCAAGATGCCTGTGAACAACCGTTGACAGCATCCTAGCCCTCCCTGCGGTTATAGCTTGCGGCTGAGTAAAAAAACTGAATAACCTCAAAACCTTGCGCGATGGTTTGGACGTCGGCTGGCCCTAAGGCCCCACCACCCGACACCATTTTTGACAGAAAAGCAGCCAATTGAGCAATGTTGTTAGTTGCTGCTAAATTCTGTACCGCGGTGGTATAAGCTTCATCAGCCCACCAGCCACCTGCCGGGCCGACTCGCCTCTTGGCGTCGGCTGGGCGGGATACCGTTCCACCATGTCAGGGCAAAGGACCGATGCCACCTGCTCCACTAAGCACGGAACACCAGTGGCGGCTGCTGACCAAAGTCTATTACTAGTGAAGCACTGCTCCACTAGTAGGCATGCAACAACCTCCACTGCGGTGTGCACCCGTGACAGGATAAATGAATGAACGGAAACTCTATTAACATATTGCAGAATGGGCTAGCCCAATACACATAATTGTTAAGGGGATGCAGACCAGAGAAAACGATAGTCCTGTCTACATCAGGGTCCCCCATTTTCAATTCATAGATTCACAAAATGCACACCTGCCCTGAGCCCTGTCGTCAGCCCATCCACCCATGTAAAGGGTAAATAAGCCTCCGCTAAACCCCTAACATTAGACACCGATTGACCGTCAGCATGAATGGTTAAGAGGAGGGAAGAATAAAGACAGCCCCGGCGGGGTACATGGGAACGGCACCCCAACATTGTAGCATTAGCACCAGCTGCGCGCTAAGATACTTGGAGAAACATCCAAAAGTGAGTCATGATGACCACGTTTATCCAAATATCCCGCCCCCCGCGCCAATACATTGGCCGGTCGTCTCACAAGACAACAAGCAGTATTACACATGCCAGTACCAACGCCTGCCAGCGCAGGTCCTACCTGAGCGCGACTTGGCTCGACTGCCAAGCGTCGCACGAAGTCCATCGGTCCGGTGTCAAGAGACGAGGAAAAAACACAGGATAGGACCGCCGTGCTGTGGACGTGCCAAGAAGGATCCGGGGGCTGGCGTACTTCTGGCGAAGCCCAACATTGCGTAATTTTTCCCTACATACTCTGTCGTATCCCCTGATACAAAGTTCCAGTTCAAAAGTGCATCTGAGCTGCTTCCGTGTTGGAAACGAATGAGGAAGGGTGAGGCGTGACCACTTCCGGCGTAATATAGAGGCACGTGTGGGAGTGATAGATTGATTGATTGATTGATTGATTGATTGATTGATTGATTGATTGATTGATTGAAAAGTTTATTAACAGATTGCAGAATGGGTACAGTACAGTACAGCTCAATACATACAATTGTTAAGGGGATGCAGACCAGAGAAAGACTTTCGTCTTGTTTACATCAGGGTCCCCCATTTTCAATTCATCATAACATATATGACACACCCGACATACAGATAGACAGTACTGCTACATCTATACATTTATGACATACCAGATTTGCAAATACAGTACTGTTTGTGATACAAAAAGTGTCTAGAAAAAGAGTGTATATACATTTGACGTAGAAACTGTACATTGGGGGGGGTTGAGTAGGGGGTGGGTGGGGGACACTGTACACTGTACATTGGAATACTGACAAAGCCATACTTGGTCATTAACTGTACAACTGGGTTAGGACATTTGTAGGGGCCAGTTTCGAATTGCAGTCTCCCGTGTCTTGCAGTCTCTCTGGCATGGTCAGGTGCAAGTGGGTGCATTTGTTTTGTTTCCCAGAGCACACTAGGTGCTGGAGATAATGATATATCTCAGTAGGCAGAGCGAGTCGCGATTGCCAGTATGATAATATAACGAACGGTTCGTGTAGGACCAGTTCTTCATGGTAAATCTAGGTTGGTTTCCTATTGAGGAGCAAGGGACTGTGGATTCACTCGGCCAAACCGTGTTGGCGTGCATCACAGTCACAAAAGGGGCTAAGGAAACCATGGACTAATTCTCTGGGCAGTGTTCCCAGCAACAGGAGGGGACAGCGAGAAACAAGGTCATAAAGCTATTGAAACGTGTCCTGGCAGCATCTGATCTGATCTGGACCGAGGCCTTTTTTTGGGGCCACATTTATAAACACTAACCTGTCTCAACATTGTTGTTTCCACTTTAGTCATTTAGCTGAACGCTTTTATCTAAAGTGACTCACAAGTTCTGTACGACAAGTCAGCAGGAAGGGTACAACTCTATCAGCTGAGTAACAATGTTGATCAAACAGTGTTGAAACTTGGGTGCTGCAGTGTTGAGTCGTGCATAGTAGTAGAGACATGTTAGTATAGTAGGAAGAGTGCATGATAGTAGAAGACAGTAAGAAGGTTAGTGTTTTTTTGTTGTTGTTTTTTTAAGCACTGTTTTTTTTTTAATCACTGTTTTTTTAAGCACTGTTAATCTTCACTATTATCTTCCTGAAATGGGAGCTGAACACCATCGCTCTCAATAAAAAGGCCCGGAAGAGGATGTTCTTCCTGCGTCAGCTGAGGAAGTTCAGGCTGCCGAGGACCATGATGGTCCAGTTTTACACCTCCATCATGGAGTCCATTCTCACCCTCTCCATCATCACCTGGTTTCCTGCAGCCACGGTCAGGGACAAGACCAAGCTGCAGCGGGTGATACGCTCGGCGGAGAGGGTGATCGGCTGCCCCCTTCCCTCCCTCGAGTCCCTACACTCCACCAGGGCCTTGAGGAGGGCGAGGAAGATCATGGCAGACCCCGCCTACCCGGGTCACGGCCTCTTCACCATGCTCCCCCACGGCAGGCGGCTACGGCTGCCCAAGACACTTAGGTCCTGCCATAGACTCAGTTTCTTCCCCTCAGCAGCTCGCTTGGTAAACGAGTCAGGTGTCCCCCTGCTCCACCCCCCCCCCCCCCCCCCCTCTATGGCGAGCTGCTAGGGCTGGACCTCTGGACTTTGAGCTGCACTGTATACATGTCCCCGACCACTGCACTTTATTGTCTTATCGTTGTCTCACTGTTCTGTCCTGTTTTACACTTTATTTGTTATTTATTATTATTATTCTTATTTGTGAAAAAAGTCTTGCACTAAAATGTCATATCACGTTCCATTTGTATATTATACAATATGGTGAATAAAGAAATCTGAATCTGAATCTGTAATTGAATCTTCTTCATACAACTCTCAAAGTTCTCCAATGAATAACAAACCTAATATACAGCAGGACGTCTCGAGGGATCAGATGTCGTCCCAGATACACTCGAATCCGCTTCAAGGCCCTCAACCTGGCATATCGTGTGGCGAAGGGAACTGCTCCCGCCTACCTACGGTCAATGGGCTCTAACTACACACCCTCAAGACCCCTACGCTCTGCATCTTCTGGCCGTCTCAGACCCACTCCTATCCGAGCTCCGGGAGGGTCATCAAGGAGAAGTCGCCTATTCTTAGTCCTTGCCCCACAATGGTGGAACGAACTTCCCACCCCAGTTAGGACAGCCGAAACCTGTCCAATATTTCGCCGTCGACTAAAGACGCACTTCTTCAATCATTATAAAAAAATAAAATAAAAATAAAACTCTAACCCTAACTAACCTTACTGTCATGAACTTGTCCTAATATACTAACCTACACTGTAGCACTCAACACTTTGATGAACATTGTTTTTTTAAAACAATGTTTTTTTAAAACAATGTTTTTATTGCATTTTTTTTCTTTTATACAAACATACATATATACAGACAATAACACATGACAAAAATAAAAAGACAACCTTCAATCCCCTCCCTTCCCTAATTATAATTCAACTTTGATGAACATTGTTACTCAGCTGATAGAGTTGTGCCCTTCCTGATGACTTGTCGTACAAAACGTGTAAGTCGCTTTGGATAAAAGCGTCAGCTAAATGACTAAATGTCAAATGTAAATGTATACGGCATCACAACGGTGAAAAGAAGCTTCTGGAAACATCAAATCCCACGCCCTGCTAATGTAACTAGCAATTTCAAAAACATCGGGCATCCTGGCTTTTATTAAACAACAGCAACATCCAACAACACAAAACTGGGTTATGAAAAAGAGCGGTTATATGACTAATGATAGTCTGCGTTTCACACAATGACGCAGAGCAGCTGTTGTTATCACTCACTCACCAGTGCAACTAAGCTCACGATGCTGATGTCAAAGCGGACGTGCTGGAGTGAATTCATCAGCAGATTAGGGTCCATCCCTGGGATCGTCAGCAGCCAAACGGACACGTACATGATGGGCGCCGAGAGGAAGGTGCTTATGACCATGCCAGAGGTCACCTGCGAGGGAAGCAAAACACTGGGATTAGCCCTTTACTGTACCGTACATTCCTTTTCCCGGCGGATGCTTTCAGTCCAGAGTGCCTCGGAGCAAGCGTTTATATAGGGCTGTACCGAATGTAATTTTTCTTTTACATTCGAAGCTTCTATTGAAGTTTTTGAATGAAGCTTCGAATGACTGTCGTCATATTTTATGACTTTAAAGTACTTTTCAGAGCACTGTTTTTTATTTTAAAGGGGCATTTAAAATGATAAAATTCACTTTTAAATGCAATAATTTTTTATATAAAAAAAATCGGATCGAATATTTATGGCTTAAAACCAATTTCCGACAATTAGTTACACTTTAAATTAAAATAATTAAATTTCTTGATTCAGAACCATTTTATCATGGATGAACAAAACTTTCAATGCGAATGGTCGATTTGAATTTCGAGGACTTTTTTTTTAGCATTTTTTTTTCTTTTTAGCATTTTTACAGCTTTTCTTGGCCGCGCAGGACCGACAGAGGAGAGGGCGAACGGGAGGAGAGGTGGGGAGGACATGCGACAAATAACGACGGGAGCTGGGATCAAACCCTGGTCGGCCGCGTAGGTGCGCGAGGCACTATGGTATGCGCCACGAGGGCGCCCGAATTTCGAGGACTTTTTAAGCACATTGTTAAAATTTGTTTGCTGTTTTCAAGGAATTCCAGGCCTTGACTTTTTTTTTCGATATAAATTGTATTACTAAATATGCACACCCTAGGGGTCGCCAAAGTGCCGGTTGCAAAAAGTCCGAAAAACGTCCCATATGTGGGAAGTTGCAGCTTAAGAGGTTTTAAAGAGCACTTCAAGGACCTTGTGCGAACCCTGGGAATAGTCGCGTATATCGTCAGCAAGAAAGCATGTGACTCACCACTTGTAGCTCCATGTTATACTGAGCAGCGTAGATGGCCACGGTGGGCGCGGTAGGGAAGACGCCGTAGAGGAAGGCGTAGTTGGAGAGACTGGAGTGGTTGGTGGCGCTGGTGTTGTTGTGGTCCAACAGCTCCACCATGTCTCTGCAGATCAGAGGCATCACCAGCCTAGACGGGGGAGGAACAGCAGGAGGAGGAGGCTCAATGACTCTACATGTATGTAACACCATCAACTAGGGATGTCCGATATTGGCATTAAAATGTAATATCGGAAATGATCGGTATCGGTTTAAAAGAAAATATTTTTTATTTATTTATACATTTTTTACATTTATTTAACCTTTATTTACCCAGGCAAGCAAGTAAGAACAAATTATTATTTAATTTATTGTCACAAAAGTATGCATAATGTTGTGTTAATTCCATGACAAGACACAATTATTCTGGGAAACCCTGCATATATCGGTATCGGTTGATATCGGTATCGGAAATTAAGAGTTGGACAATATCGGTATATCGGATATCGGTAAAAAAGCCAATATCGAACATCCCTACCATCAACCCATCCATAATAATAATAGATTTATTTTATATAGCGCCTTACATAAAGTATCTCAAAGCGCCATCTACACTCATTACACACACATCCACACACACACACACACACACACTCACTTTAAACAAACCCTCACCTTAACACTCACTTTAGACACTTTAACACTACATTATATTTATCTATTTATTAAAGAGATTTGCACTACATTCATACCTCATTTGCATTTGCACCTTGCCTTAAAGTTGTTGTACCTCATTTTTACTCATTGTACTTAGATTGTACTTAGGTTGCACTTTAGTTTGTATATTGTATTGTATATTGTATATTGTATAGTGTTATTCCTCTTTTACTTACTTTTTTACTGTATGAAGCACATTCTATGGGGCTCATACAGAACCAAGCATTCCACTGTAAAGTACATGTACCTTATATGTGACAAATACAAAACAAACTTGAAACTTGAAACTTGCAGGAGGATGAAATGACGATACGATTACAGGGCTGGGAGACTGGTCGAGTTTCAGTTTCAATTTTGTCTTCCCACGATCATGAAAACAAGAGAATCAAAATAAAACGATTATTGTGCTGCGTGCCGTGTTGCAATTTCTTTTTTGTCTTTGTGTTATACAATTCTTTCTTTGGTGCTTTGAGCACCATAAGATGGGGTGCCATTCAGCTCCATTGTATTGGAATGATGGCAGACATCTCTCTATGGCAGACATCTCTACGGCAGATATCTCCAAAACTAGGCAAATCACACCGAAACGATCTGGATGGATAGATAGCACTCCAGGAAACTGAGGAAATATGTTTGTTTTCTTAAATTCAGGGTAAACTGCCCCTTTAAGAGTTCATGTATGACTTTGAAATTGTCCTCTGTAGTGGGGCACCACAAATGAAAAAGCTATATTACAATGCACCATGTTGTCAGGTAAGCATGATGAATTGAAAATGGGGGACCCTGATGTAAACAAGACGAAAGTCTTTCTCTGGTCTGCATCCCCTTAACAATTGTATGTATTGAGCTGTACTGTACCCATTCTGCAATCTGTTAATAAAGTTTTCAATCAATCAATCAATCAATCAATCAGCAACGTTTTAGCGGTCAATAAACCAAACTACATGAGCGGGTGCGTCAAGTAGCCTTGAATCACACAATTACATCCAGCTACAGGAGCCTGGGATTTGACCAACAGCTTATTGGTCATCGACCAAAATAGAAGGAATCTCTCTCTCTCTCTCTCTCTCTCTCTCTCTCTCTCTCTCTCTCTCTCTCTCTCTCTCTCTCTCTCTCTCTCTCTCCCTGTCTGTCTGTCTGTCTGTCTGTCTGTCTGTCTGTCTGTCTGTCTGTCTGTCTGTCTGTCTGTCTGTCTGTCTGTCTGTCTGTCTGTCTGTCTGTCTTCTCTGGAACGGTTGATCCGATCGACTTTACACTTGGCGGGTGTGTCGCTGAAGACCCAGGAAGGGGCAGCGCAGAGTGTGAAGCTGATTGGACGAGCGGTTCTTGAGACCCAGGAAGGGGCAGCGCAGAGTGTCGAAGCTGATTGGGCGAGCGGTTCTTGAGACCCAGGAAGGGGCAGCGCAGAGTGTGAAGCTGATTGGACGAGCGGTTCTTGAGACCCAGGAAGGGGCAGCGCAGAGTGTGAAGCTGATTGGACGAGCGGTTCTTGAGACCCAGGAAGGGGCGTGTGAAGCTGATTGGACGAGCGGTTCTTGAGAACGTTCGCAAGCGGCGATACCGGCGACCGAGCGCTCAGGCCCGTGCCGAACGAGCGCTGCACTATAGTCTGTACAGAAGTAAGGTCTGAAAAGAGCTTGAGTCAAAACACAAAATAAACAGCGCTTTCCATAAACAATGGTATAGGGGCGCAGCATGTGTTTAGAGAAATATTATTCTTTTTTTTGCAGTGAATGCTTGGGGCTTAGCTATTTTATTGAAATTATGTTTTTAAGTTGCAGGAAGTTACAGCAAATGGATTTCTTTATTCCCTTTTTTTGCCTCCTATAATAATAATAATAATAATAATAATAATAATAATAATAATAATAATAATAATAATAATAATAATAATAATAATAATAATAATAATAATAATAATAATAATAATAATAATAATAATAATAATAATAAAATAATAATAATAATAATAATAATAATAATAATAATAATAATAATAATAATAATAATAATAATAATAATAATAATAACTAAGTTTTATATAGCGCCTTTCAAAAGACCCACGGTCGCTTTACATAGTCATACTCATTTTTTTTAATGAGTCCAGAGACTCAGCACCAGCTTGTTTGAAAAGCCTGGGAAAATCCCTGAAACACCACCTGCAATTCCAACACCCCGAGCACATTATTACCAGCGTGTCCTCATGTCCAGACCTGCATGGCATCTCAGCTACACTCCTAACTTAGGGAGACGCCTAATTACCAACACATGGGATCATGTGGTGTTAGGAAAGACGACGCACTGTAAGACGACAAACATCACTTAGTACATGAGATGAATCATGTAGTCGCACAGGATCCCAGTCTCAGAGCCAATGAGAGGTTAGTGGATTGTTTCCCCACACAGTTGTATTTGTTGAGGCCCACCGCAGGTCCACCGCTAATACATTTCCCAAACTGACGCAGCCCTGACGAAGCCACTATACGGCTGCGTTCACACTGCAAGCCTTTATAGTGATCCATTCTGATTCATTGCTCGGATCAGATATTTTTGTTTTTGCTGTTCACATCATTAAAAAAAAAAAAAAATGTGGACAGTATCAGATTCCAGTGTGAACTGGTCAACGCTCAATAAAGAAGATGGACATAAAATAAATTGTGACAAATGTCAATCTAGAGTGACGTAAAAGTCGCATGACTGTTCAGACTTTATTTTTTTTTTAAGATATATTTTTTGCTGAATTTTTTCAGCTTTATTGCAGATAGGACAGTCAGAGGAAATCAGGAGAAGAGATGGGGGAGGACATGCAACACAAGTCCTGGGCCGGATTCGAACCCAGGGACGATTGCGATTACGCTGCGAGCACAGCTACGTGGTGCACCACGTGACTGTTCGGACTTGAGGTCGCATTGCAATAGAAATCAGACCTGTATCTGATTTAGGATTCAAGATTCAAGAGATTCAAGAGATCTATTTGTCACATACATACATGAGACATGTAGTGAAATGAAGGTGGCCATGGCCGCCTTGATTGTGCAAAAATACAAATAATAAAATAGAATAGATGAGGCGGCTGGGTGGCGTAGCGGAGATTGCGCTCGTCACCAATGCAAGAGACTCGGGTCTCGACTCCCGGCTTGGGCCCGTCGTCATACTATCTCAATTGGCAGAGGTAGCGGGTGGAAAGTCGATGGGTGGGGATTGGACGGCAGAGACAGGAAGTATCGGGGGCAGCGTGAGCCTCCCACGCGTTACCCCTCGCCACTGAGAGTCCGCGCTGTTCAGGTGAAAAGATGCGACAGGCTGCCTCCTTGTGTACCGGAGGGGACATGTGATGCAAGGCTTCTATCCTCACTACAGCCGACCAGTGGGGGGCATATGCGAGCAACGTTCAAGACAGGGGAGGGGAGAATTGGACGGGAGAATTGGAGGGGAGAATTGGCGATACGAAATTGGGATGGGAGAAAAATTGAAAAATAAGGAGAAAAAGTGGATTAAAAAATATATATATATAGAATAGATAATAAAATAGACATGATAAAATGTAATAAGAATAAAATACAATACAATGCTAAGCTTAAGAATTAAAGGTAATGAGTCCAATATACAATAATATACAAATATACAGTTGTGTTTTTTAAAGTGACCTTTTTTGTAGTGTTTGTGTGTGTTACAAAGGATCAGATTAAACCGAATATATATATATTTATTGATTGATATATATTGCATAATATTTGTATATCGTTTGATATCCCTTGTATATTCCTTGTACATATACACGGAATATCCCTTTAGCCTAGTACAGACCATAATATTTCATTCTCCTATTGGACAGCGGTCCACAGGCGCCAAGGCCATGCCTCCAGAGTCAGGTTCAAAGCCACCGTCAAGACATGTCTGTACATGCCCGGCTTTGCCCAAGAATACGAGACAGAAATGAGGTTGGCACTAGATTGTTCGCCGTGCATATAAATATGGCGCAGGTGAATACAGAAGCACTTAGTAACTAAAGTTGAAGCCTCACCCACGATACGACGTGCGGTGAAGTATGGCCTGTTTGGCCCCAAATAGAGCATTGAGACCGCGTGCGAATTAATAACTGAAGTGTCAGAGTTTGGCGCTATACCGTCGAGTGCGACATATTTCTATTAAGTCAGTAATAGTCTATTTGTGTATAGTGTATCGTGCGGCTAAAGTTCTACAGTGACCAGCATCACCAACGCTTCCTCGTATCAGCTAGAGTGCTTATCCAGGCTGGGCTGCGCTTATGGCGCTTTCACCCGAGGAGCCCTAGACGAGAACCGTGTGGACATGTACACTGGATTATCTACCCGACGACTGCATAGCCCTTTGCGGCTGGATTATATTTGCTTTTGGTCCTGTGATTAATGGAGCGGAGAATCGCCGACGCCTACACGTGTGTGGGATTTACCCTGTGAGGAGCCACGTCGAGTCTGCGCCTCAGAGAGCCTGAGGCAGGCTAGCTTTCTTCCCTGTGGATCTACAGGCTACGGAGAACAGCTGTATTCGTCTGTGGATCAAGATCTTATTGCACCGTCTCCCGTACTCGGAGTCTCCTTATCATCGTTGACCCAGACTCTACTACCGACAGATCCTCTACCCTTGCTGGCTTACAACCGGGGGGACCCTTCCAGTATCTCCCGCTATATATTACTAGTGTACCATAGATATAATTCCCTAAGATTCAGGTTGTATAATTACCTCCTGCGAAACCAGAGAATGGACATTCATTATTGATTTGCCTACGCACATTCCTTTGCCTTATAAGCGCATTCAAAGTAAAATAGAGAAGTATATTATGTACCTTTTGCTGCAATAAATACTTAATTACAACTTTGTGTGGAACCGATTCATTGTGGGAAGTGTTCATCATTATATATATCATGTACTGTATGGCCAGTAATTAAAGTACATAAGACGGTAGTGGTTTAATGATACCATACTTATCAATACAGTCAGGGAATTGTACCCCTCAGTTACAGTGTGTGAGAGAGTGCAACTGAGGATGTGTGGTGTGTGTGTGTGTGTGTGTGTGTGTGTGTGTGTGTGTGTGTGTGTGTGTGTGTGTGCGTGCGTGCGTGCGTGCGTGGGTGTGTGCGTGCGTGCGCGCGCGCGTGCGTGCATGCGTGTGTGTGTGTGTTCATGTGTGCTTGTGTGTGGCCTGGGGGAAGAAGCTGAGTCTGAGTCTCTCTGTTCTTGCTGCATGTATGCGGAGGCGCTTGCCTGACCGCAGCAGCTTGAACAGGCTATTGTTGGGGTGGTGAGGGTCCTTCATTATACTGCAGGATTTGCACCTCCTGTTGTATAAGTCCTGCAGGGGTGAGCCGTGCTGTTTCCAAGGCAGTGACGTTCCCAATCAGGATGCTCTCCAAAGCCCCGGAATACAAGGACTGGAGTATCTTCCCTGAGTTGTCTAGAGGCGCTGCTTCGCCTTTCTTAACACAGTGTCTGTGTGTGTTGACCATGTCAGGTCCTCTGTGATACGTAGGACATATACATATGAAAGTGGCTCTCTCAAAAGGTTTAATGTTGGGTCCAGCTGTACCAGGCAAGCCTACACTGTAAGAAAAAAAGCTGCAAGAAAATGGTAAATGTCTGGCATCAATAGTTGCCAAATACTTACTGTCAAATTACAGTAAAATCAAATACATTTACAGATTACAACCTTTATTTAATGGTTAATATTTTGATAAAGGGTAATTTACTGTATCATTATGGCATCTACTTAAAGTAGAAAAACAAAAGTAATCTGTAAAATAATATGTACTAATGTACTGAGTTTTTAAGTTTTGACCACCTGACAAGGTCGTATTTGATTTTGTTTTGGATTTTTATGTAATTGTGCTTCACCGTTTGGCTTATGGTAGGAAATATTTCAACTCCCAAACATCTAAAGTGTTTTACCATCGGTATCTTTTCTGGGAGGGTTATATTTCTTTTTGCAGGGGCGTTAAGTGGGAGGAAGGCCGACTTCGGCCAATTTATCCTAAATCCAGATAGATCTCCAAAGTCCTCAATCAACTTGAGAAGATGAGGCAATGCGGTGTTGGGGTTTTGCATGAACAGTATTACGTCGTCCATATAAACTAATTTTGTAAAACTAAATCTTTTTATTTATTTTTTACAATAAAGTTTCATAAAAATCTTAGTCAAACCTTTAGTATTATGGATATTAAACATGCTGGCAGAGTACATGCATCCATGTTGTTGTGAACATTTTAATTAAATAAAGAAATTCCCTATCCATAGTCGCCGTGGGAAAAAATAAAATAAAAAATAAAATAAAATAAATTCCCTACCTACCCATGGCCTTAACTGACAACCAACAGGAACCAAAGAATATTTTCTTTTATGCCTCATAGAAGATGGTCACAATGAGTGATGAAGAGGACGAAACGGTCGGCGACGGCGTGGATGGACAAGACGAGCATCCATGGCCCTATAAAAAATACATAGTTCAAGGACTCCAACCTTATAGTGTTGTTGAGTTGCCATCATTCAAAAACCTGATAAATGGTTTGCAACCAAGCACTAACGTCATTACGAGGCCCACTGTCCGCTCGAAGATCAGCAAAGCTGCTCAAACCATGAAAGAGAAAGTCACTGCTGCTATGAGTGAAGTTGAATGGATCGCGACAACAACAGATTGCTGGACAGCCCGACGAAGAAGTTTCATTGGGGTAACTGCTCACTGGATCGACACTGAAAGCTTTGAAAGGCGTTCTGCTGCAGAAGACTGAAGGGCTCCCATACTTTCAATGTTTTGGCTAGTGCCTTAAAGGTGACATGTACTATAAATGTCATTTTTCAGTCTCTAGCATTGTATTATAGTAATAGGAGTTCGTATCAATGTGTTTTAGTGTCTAAATACCATATTGGCGGATTGCTCTGATTCAGCTCAGCCCCTTTCCTCCTCCAGTAAATCAGGCCATTTTGATTTGAACGGCTGATATACGTCATACGGCCGCTGGGTAGCGCACAGTGATGCGATTGGCTCTGTGGTTGGAGCTAATGCCCGCCCCCATTCTACCTAGACTAGACAGCGAGTGGAAGCCACTTCCTCATGCTGCGAGGCGGAGTGGGGCCCGACGCCTCTGCGTGCGCTCTGGAGGGAGAGAGGGAGAGAGAGATGGAGAGAGAGGGGGCACTTGGGGGGGGGGGGGGGACCTGCTGCGGCACACGCGGCACTCCCTCCGGAGTGTGTGCACTGCAGAGGTGTCGGGTTTCGCTCTGGAAGAAGCTCTCTCTCTCTCTCTCTCTCTCTCTCTCTCTCTCTCTCTCTCTCTCTCTCTCTCTCTCTCTCTCTCTCTCTCTCTCTCCACCCCCCCTCTCTCTCTCTCTCTCTCTCTCTCTCTCTCTCTCTCTCTCTCTCTCTCTCTCTCTCTCTCTCTCTCTCTCTCCCTCTCTCTCTCTCTCTCTCTCTCTCAGTCTCTCTCAGCAGACTGTGTGGGCTGACTGTCACTCAAAGTGCTTATGGGCGGAGCCAGGCCATAACAGCCTGAAATCTTGAAGCTGGAAAATGATGGTTTTGAGTACTTGATTAGAAATATAAAACAATGAATTTTTTTGAAAAAAACCTTACAGATGTCTTCAATAGACTAACAGGAATTGTGTAAAGTTGCCCAAATAGTGCTAGGAATAGCAGTACATAGCCCCTTTAAAGTTTAAACGACATTCACTTGGAGTACAAAATCTGCATTATGCTGTGGTTAATATTGTGATATTATTCAGGGTATACTCCAGTATTCTGTCTTTAATATTGTGATATTATTCAGGGTATACTCCAGTATTCTGTGGTTAATATTGTGATATTATTCAGGATAATCCAGTATGCTGTGGTTAATATTGTGATATTATGATTGCTCTTTCTTTGCGGTGCCTTTTAATGTAAGAACACAGAGCACAGAGAATCCAGGGAAAGACACCGAGCATCAACTTGAGAGCAAGGTAGATACAGGAGAATATTCAAGAGCGAGAAGTTCAGCACAATCTCCAGCCCCTTCCACACGTTACACGGTCTGAAGCCTCGACAGGGGCAGAGAGAAACAACAAGTGAATAAATAGTCAAAACCCCAAACATTCCAATGCGTCAATTAGTGACAGGTAATTGACAGCTCGTCACAGCAACCAGTGGTGACAGAACAAAGAGTGACACATCAGGAATAGGGCGTATAGTCCAAGTAGGGGTCCTGAGGGGGGGGGGGGGGGGAGCGAGCAAGAGCCCATGTATTGTATTTATTATTTTTATGTCTTTAATCTACTTTCATCCTGATTTAATTACTGGACTGACATTATTGTTATTATTATTTCTGTTATTGTCCTGTGATTTATCGTTGATTATTACTGTTACTGTATAGTTTGTCTTGTTTCATGTTAAAAAAAGGGAAAATAAAAAACATTTGTTCAAAAAAATAAAGGAATAGGGCGTGACCAACAGTGAGTTCAGATACCAACCACCAGGTGAAATAACTCGAATGACAGTGGGGTTCCTAAGACAAGAACCCCGAACGTTACATACTCCAGTATTCTGCCTTTAATATTGTGATATTATTCAGGGTACTCCAGTATTCTGTCTTTAATATTGTGATATTATTCAGGGTACTCCAGTATTCTGCCTTTGATATTGTGATATTATTCAGGATAATCCAGTATGCTGTGGTTAATATTGTGATATTATTCAGGATACACCATTCTGTTTTTAATATTGTCATATTATTCAGGATACTACAGTATTCTGTCTTTAATATTGTGATGTTATTCATGCTGTGATGTGAATGCCGTCCATGTTAGTTTACCTTCAATGGAGAAGTGCATTAAATAACTTTAATGCAAAAAAAATGGATTGTCTATCGCAGAACACATTACATTGTGGGCAGAGTGTATGCTTGGTTTCATTCCAGCCTTGCCTAAACACCAGCTGATGATTTCACTAATTGGCTCACCTCTTCAACTAACTCACCTGGTGCAATGTATAGTTAAAATGAAAACTTGGCCGATGATGGAATCCTTTAAAAAAAGAAAAATTACTTTAACTTTTTAGTACTTAAGTACATTTAAAAGTAGGACTTTTTGACTTTTACTCAAGTGTGTTTTTAGCCAGATACTCTGACTTTTACTTGAGTCAGATTTTGAGACAGTACCCATACTTTCACTTAAGTATAATTTCTGGGTACTTTTTACACCCCTGGTCGCAGGCCACTGGCGGACTCAGGGGCCTGCCGCCCCCCCCTGGTGCCCCCACGGTCGAAAAATGCGCGCTTAAGTGCCCTTTTGGGTGAAAGAAATTAGAGGTTGTGCCCTATTGGTGCCCCCACGGTTGAAAAACGCGTGCTTAAGTGCCCTTTTGAGTGAAATAAATGAGAGGATGTGCCCTATTGGTGCCCCCACGATTGAAAAACGCTCGCTAAAGTGCCCTTTTGAGTGAAAGAAATGAGAGGATGTGCCCTATTGGTGCCCCCACGGTTGAAAAACGCGCGCTTAAGTGCCCTTTTGAGTGAAATAAATGAGAGGATGTGCCCTATTGGTGCCCCCACGGTTGAAAAACGCTCGCTAAAGTTGTGAGGTTCGCCTTTCCCTTGACCTTTAATTCCCTGTTCTCCTCACCTCACTAGCCCCCACCCTCGCGTTCGTTTACTCTCGTTTGCTCTTCAGCAGCCACACCCTTGGACTACCTGTCTTGATGTGTTTGATTGGTCTGGTGCCGAACACACACTTCTAGTTAAAGTATCAATTACCTTCACGCACCTGATGTGTATTCTAATTAGCACTCCTTTGGGCTTTAAGTACCTCGCTCTTCCCCTCTGGCCTTGTCGGGTCGTTCCGTATCATATCTCTATCACCAAGACTCCTTCGGGAGGTTCTCTGTCTAAAGGCTCCTACGGGAGTTTCGGTTTCTGTCTGTTATGCTGTTTTCATCTCCGGCGTGAGATGCGCTCAAGCCTTCGCCTCCTGTCGCCGTTTGCCTGGAAGGAGACACTGGACTGCGCTCTCTAAACTTCCATGGGAGGTATTCCAGTGTTCCACTTCAGACCTCCGCGCAGCAGACGTCCAGACGCGCATCCAGACCTCCGCGCAGCAGACGCCCAGACGCGCATCCAGACCTCCGCGCAGCAGACACGCTCTTCACTCCAGACGCGCATCCAGACGCGCATCCAGACCTCCGCGCAGCAGACACGCTCTTCACTCCAGACACGCATCCAGACGCGCATCCAGACCTCCGCGCAGCAGACGCGCTCTTCACTCCAGACGCGCATCCAGACGCGCATCCAGACCTCCGCGCAGCAGACGCGCTCTTCACTCCAGACGCGCATCCAGACGCGCAGGGAAAGACACCGAGCATCAACTTGAGAGCAAGGTAGATACAGGAGAATATTCAAGAGCGAGAAGTTCAGCACAATCTCCAGCCCCTTCCACACGTTACACGGTCTGAAGCCTCGACAGGGGCAGAGAGAAACAACAAGTGAATAAATAGTCAAAACCCCAAACATTCCAATGCGTCAATTAGTGACAGGTAATTGACAGCTCGTCACAGCAACCAGTGGTGACAGAACAAAGAGTGACACATCAGGAATAGGGCGTATAGTCCAAGTAGGGGTCCTGAGGGGGGGGGGGGGGAGCGAGCAAGAGCCCATGTATTGTATTTATTATTTTTATGTCTTTAATCTACTTTCATCCTGATTTAATTACTGGACTGACATTATTGTTATTATTATTTCTGTTATTGTCCTGTGATTTATCGTTGATTATTACTGTTACTGTATAGTTTGTCTTGTTTCATGTTAAAAAAAGGGAAAATAAAAAACATTTGTTCAAAAAAATAAAGGAATAGGGCGTGACCAACAGTGAGTTCAGATACCAACCACCAGGTGAAATAACTCGAATGACAGTGGGGTTCCTAAGACAAGAACCCCGAACGTTACATACTCCAGTATTCTGCCTTTAATATTGTGATATTATTCAGGGTACTCCAGTATTCTGTCTTTAATATTGTGATATTATTCAGGGTACTCCAGTATTCTGCCTTTGATATTGTGATATTATTCAGGATAATCCAGTATGCTGTGGTTAATATTGTGATATTATTCAGGATACACCATTCTGTTTTTAATATTGTCATATTATTCAGGATACTACAGTATTCTGTCTTTAATATTGTGATGTTATTCATGCTGTGATGTGAATGCCGTCCATGTTAGTTTACCTTCAATGGAGAAGTGCATTAAATAACTTTAATGCAAAAAAAATGGATTGTCTATCGCAGAACACATTCCATTGTGGGCAGAGTGTATGCTTGGTTTCATTCCAGCCTTGCCTAAACACCAGCTGATGATTTCACTAATTGGCTCACCTCTTCAACTAACTCACCTGGTGCAATGTATAGTTAAAATGAAAACTTGGCCGATGATGGAATCCTTTAAAAAAAGAAAAATTACTTTAACTTTTTAGTACTTAAGTACATTTAAAAGTAGGACTTTTTGACTTTTACTCAAGTGTGTTTTTAGCCAGATACTCTGACTTTTACTTGAGTCAGATTTTGAGACAGTACCCATACTTTCACTTAAGTATAATTTCTGGGTACTTTTTACACCCCTGGTCGCAGGCCACTGGCGGACTCAGGGGCCTGCCGCCCCCCCTGGTGCCCCCACGGTCGAAAAATGCGCGCTTAAGTGCCCTTTTGGGTGAAAGAAATTAGAGGTTGTGCCCTATTGGTGCCCCCACGGTTGAAAAACGCGTGCTTAAGTGCCCTTTTGAGTGAAATAAATGAGAGGATGTGCCCTATTGGTGCCCCCACGATTGAAAAACGCTCGCTAAAGTGCCCTTTTGAGTGAAAGAAATGAGAGGATGTGCCCTATTGGTGCCCCCACGGTTGAAAAACGCGCGCTTAAGTGCCCTTTTGAGTGAAATAAATGAGAGGATGTGCCCTATTGGTGCCCCCACGGTTGAAAAACGCTCGCTAAAGTTGTGAGGTTCGCCTTTCCCTTGACCTTTAATTCCCTGTTCTCCTCACCTCACTAGCCCCCACCCTCGCGTTCGTTTACTCTCGTTTGCTCTTCAGCAGCCACACCCTTGGACTACCTGTCTTGATGTGTTTGATTGGTCTGGTGCCGAACACACACTTCTAGTTAAAGTATCAATTACCTTCACGCACCTGATGTGTATTCTAATTAGCACCCCTTTGGGCTTTAAGTACCTCGCTCTTCCCCTCTGGCCTTGTCGGGTCGTTCCGTATCATATCTCTATCACCAAGACTCCTTCGGGAGGTTCTCTGTCTAAAGGCTCCTACGGGAGTTTCGGTTTCTGTCTGTTATGCTGTTTTCATCTCCGGCGTGAGATGCGCTCAAGCCTTCGCCTCCTGTCGCCGTTTGCCTGGAAGGAGACACTGGACTGCGCTCTCTAAACTTCCATGGGAGGTATTCCAGTGTTCCACTTCAGACCTCCGCGCAGCAGACGTCCAGACGCGCATCCAGACCTCCGCGCAGCAGACGCCCAGACGCGCATCCAGACCTCCGCGCAGCAGACGCGCTCTTCACTCCAGACGCGCATCCAGACCTCTGCGCAGCAGACACGCTCTTCACTCCAGACACGCATCCAGACGCGCATCCAGACCTCCGCGCAGCAGACGCGCTCTTCACTCCAGACGCGCATCCAGACGCGCATCCAGACCTCCGCGCAGCAGACGCGCTCTTCACTCCAGACGCGCATCCAGACGCGCATCCAGACCTCCGCGCAGCAGACGCGCTCTTCACTCCAGACGCGCATCCAGACGCGCATCCAGACCTCCGCGCAGCAGACGCGCTCTTCACTCCAGACGCGCATCCTGACGCGCATCCAGACCTCCGAGCCAGACGCGCTCTCCGTACCGGCGCGTACTCCAAACAGCCGCGCACCACTCAGTATTCCGCTTGGACAACCCGTTCCCCGTAGCGACGCGCTCGCCCTGTTTGATCCTGCTCTCTTTACGCACAGCGCCTGGGTGAGTTTTGCAAGACTGTCTTTTGACCCTATCATTTTTCGTGTGTGTTAAACACTGAAGAGATCCTGCTTTTGTTCAGACTGTCACTCACCCTGTGCCTGCTTTTTGGATTGTTCATTTGGGATAATATTTGCTTGAACTTTGCTCACTGTGTGATTTCACACCGAAGATATTTTCACCTGGATTATTATTGGGACATCGCTTACTGTGTGTATTCACACCGAAGATATTATCACTTGGATTATAATTGGGACTTCGCTCACTGTGTGTATTTGCACCGAAGATTCTATCACGTGGATTGTTGTTGGGACATTACTCGCAGTGTGTATTTACACCGAAGATTCAGTCACTTGGATTACTCTGTTTTGGGACAAGTCACTTCTCCTGTCACCTGCTCTGTTCCCAACTGTACTCTTGAGCTAACCCGCTCTCTCTCTCCCTCTCTGTCCCGTTTCCACCTCGGAGAGCTGCCGAGAGGATTCTGCAGAGCGGCTCTGACGTCACTGTCAGATTCCTCAGACGAACCTTCCCGGGAGAAGCTGCAGAGCAGCAACATTCTTCTAATGCTTGTATCCCAGTCTTCTTGTCCTCCTAGTCTTCCCTGTCCCCAGCCCGCCTCCGCGGGCCTCTGTTCCTGTTTCCCCTCTCTAGTCCTCCTAGTCCTCCCTGTCCAGTCCTCTAGTCCTCCTAGTCCTCCCTGTCCAGTCCTTCTAGTCCTCCTAGTCTTCCCTGTCCCCAGCCCGCCTCCGCGGGCCTCTGTTCCTGTTTCCCCTCTCTAGTCCTCCTAGTCCTCCCTGTCCAGTCCTCTAGTCCTCCTAGTCCTCCCTGTCCAGTCCTTCTAGTCCTCCTAGTCCTCCCTGTCCCCAGCCCGCCTCCGCGGGCCTCTGTCCCTGTTTCCCCTCTCTAGTCCTCCTAGTCCTCCCTGTCCAGTCCTCCTAGTCATCCTAGTCCTCCCTGTCCAATCCTCCTAGTCCTCCTAGTCATCCCTGTCCAGTCCTCCTAGTCCTCCCAGTTCCTGCCCTTGTCCCTTGCCCTGTCCTGTTTCCCTTAGCCTTCCCCTTAGCCAGCTCGCCTCTTAAAGGCACTGTGCCTTTTTCCCATTTCTTGTTTTCCAGTAATTTGTGTTCTCCCTTAAAGGGACAGTGCCGTTTTCTGTGTGTTTCAATAAATGCCCAGTTCTTGGCTTACTCTCATACCTGTCTTGTGTTGTGCGATTGGGGTCGGTTACAAACCATAACAGTACGACCCGACCAATCGACGACCCCAGCCAGCACAGACGGTGTATGTTGAGTTTGCCTTTTTTTTTTTAGCCCTGTTAGCTCCCCTGTTAGCTTGTTAGTCTCCCCTGTTAGCTCCCCTGTTTAGCCTGTTTAGTATTTCCTGTTAGCCCTGTTGGCTCCCCTGTTAGCCTGTTAGCTTCCCTGTTAGCTTCCCTGTTAGCTCCCCTGTTAGCCCTGTTAGCTTCCCTCTTAGCCCTGTTAGCTCCCCTGTTAGCTTGTTAGTCTCCCCTGTTAGCTCCCCTGTTAGCCTGTTGACTCCCCTGTTTGCTTCCCTGTTAGCCTCGTTAGCTCCCCTGCAGCTTGTTAGGCCTCTACTACCAGCATGGCCCCTGTCTGCTAGCTTAGCCCCGGCTGCTAGCACAGCCTCTATGTTAATGCAGCCCTTGCTGCTGGCATAGGCCCTGTAGCTAGCCATGCCCAGGCAGCTAACCCAGTCCCTCTGCATGGCCCCAGTCTGCTAGCTTAGCCCCGGCTGCTAGCACAGCCTCTATGTTAATGCAGCCCTTGCTGCTGGCATAGGCCCTGTAGCTAGCCATGCCCAGGCAGCTAACCCAGTCCCTCTGCATGGCCCCAGTCTGCTAGCTTAGCCCTGGCTGTTAGCACAGCCTCTATGTTAATGCATCCCTTGCAGCTGGCATAGGCCCTGTAGCTAGCCATGCCCAGGCAGCTAACCCGGTCCCTCTGCATGGCCTCCACTTTTTGTGTAGCCTTCCCACTGCTAGGACTGCTCCTTCAGCTAGCAAGGTCAGTTTTCCCACTGCTAGGACTGCCCTTTCAGCTAGCAAGGTCAGTTTTCTCCCACTGCTAGGACTGCCCTTTCAGCTAGCAAGGTCAGTTTTTCCCACTGCTAGGACTGCCCTTTCAGCTAGCAAGGTCAGTTTTCTCCCACTGCTAGGACTGCCCTTTCAGCTAGCAAGGTCAGTTTTTGCCACTGCTAGGACTGCCCTTTCAGCTAGCAAGGTCAGTTTTCTCCCACTGCTAGGATTGCCCTTTCAGCTAGCAAGGTCAGTTTTCCCACTGCTAGGACTGCCCTTTCAGCTAGCAAGGTCAGTTTTCCCACTGCTAGGACTGCCCTTTCAGCTAGCAAGGTCAGTTTGCTCCCACTGCTAGGACCGCCCCTTCAGCTAGCAAGGTCAGTTTTCTCTCACTGCTAGGACTGCCCCTTCAGCTAGCAAGGTCAGTTCCCCACAGCTAGGACTGTCCTTCCAGCTAGCTTGTTCTCTCATGCTGGTCCAGCCCTGTCTGCCAGCCTAGCTCCGGCAGCTAGCGCAGCCTCTATGTTAATGTAGCAGTACAGCTAGCATAGGCCCTGTAGCTATCAGTGCCCTGGCAGCTACCCTTTCCCTCTGCTAGCCCCTTCCCTGTTCCCCTCTCCAGTGCCCCTGTTCCAGCCCTGTCTGCTAGCCTAGCTCCGGCAGCTAGCGCAGCCTCTATGTTAATGTAGCAGTACAGCTAGCATAGGCCCTGTAGCTATCAGTGCCCTGGCAGCTACCCTTTCCCTCTGCTAGCCCCTTCCCTGTTCCCCTCTCCAGTGCCCCTGTTCCAGCCCTGTCTGCTAGCCTAGCTCCGGCAGCTAGCGCAGCCTCTTTGTTAATGTAGCAGTACAGCTAGCATAGGCCCTGTAGCTATCTGTGCCCTGGCAGCTACCCTTTCCCTCTGCTAGCCCCTTCCCGGTGCTCCTCATAGTTACCCCTCAGCTCCTCTAGTTACCCCTCTGCTCCTCTAATTACCCCTCAGCTCCTCTAGTTACCCCTTCTGCTACCCTGGTTACCCCTCAGCTACCCTGTTCCTTTGCTAGCCCCACTTTTGTTGTAGCTTCCCCTGCTAGCATGGCCCAGTACTTTTTGTTTGTTGCCTTGTTTTTTTCCCCCTGCCCCTCTGTCTGTGTTTTTTGGGTCGCCCGGTGGCTCCCGTGGAGGGGGGAGTACTGTGAGGTTCGCCTTTCCCTTGACCTTTAATTCCCTGTTCTCCTCACCTCACTAGCCCCCACCCTCGCATTCGTTTACTCTTGTTTGCTCTTCAGCAGCCACACCCTTGGACTACCTGTCTTGATGTGTTTGATTGGTCTGGTGCCGAACACACACTTCTAGTTAAAGTATCAATTACCTTCACGCACCTGATGTGTATTCTAATTAGCACCCCTTTGGGCTTTAAGTACCTCGCTCTTCCCCTCTGGCCTTGTCGGGTCGTTCCGTATCATATCTCTATCACCAAGACTCCTTCGGGAGGTTCTCTGTCTAAAGGCTCCTATGGGAGTTTCGGTTTCTGTCTGTTATGCTGTTTTCATCTCCGGCGTGAGATGCGCTCAAGCCTTCGCCTCCTGTCGCCGTTTGCCTGGAAGGAGACACTGGACTGCGCTCTCTAAACTTCCACAGGAGGTATTCCAGTGTTCCACTTCAGACCTCCGCGCAGAAGACGTCCAGACGCGCATCCAGACCTCCGCGCAGCAGACGCCCAGACGCGCATCCAGACCTCCGCACAGCAGACGCGCTCTTCACTCCAGACGCGCATCCAGACGCGCATCCAGACCTCCGCGCAGCAGACGCGCTCTTCACTCCAGACGCGCATCCAGACGCGCATCCAGACCTCCGCGCAACAGACGCGCTCTTCACTCCAGACACGCATCCAGACGCGCATCCAGACCTCCGCGCAGCAGATGCGCTCTTCACTCCAGACGCGCATCCAGACCTCCGCGCAGCAGACGCGATCTTCACTCCAGACGCGCATCCAGACACGCATCCAGACCTCCGCGCAGCAGACGCGCTCTTCACTCCAGACGCGCATCCTGACGCGCATCCAGACCTCCGAGCCAGACGCGCTCTCCGTACCGGCGCGTACTCCAAACAGCCGCGCACCACTCAGTATTCCGCTTGGACAACCCGATCCCCGTAGCGACGCGCTCGCCCTGTTTGATCCTGCTCTCTTTACGCACAGCGCCTGGGTGAGTTTTGCAAGACTGTCTTTTGACCCTATCATTTTTCGTGTGTGTTAAACACTGAAGAGATCCTGCTTTTGTTCAGACTGTCACTCACCCTGTGCCTGCTTGTTCATTTGGGATATTTGCTTGAACTTTGCTCACTGTGTGATTTCACACTGAAGATATTTTCACCTGGATTATTATTGGGACATCGCTTACTGTGTGTATTCACACCGAAGATATTATCACTTGGATTATAATTGGGACTTCGCTCACTGTGTGTATTTGCACCGAGGATTCTATCACGTGGATTGTTGTTGGGACATTACTTGCAGTGTGTATTTACACCGAAGATTCAGTCACTTGGATTACTCTGTTTTGGGACAAGTCACTTCTCCTGTCACCTGCTCTGTTCCCAACTGTACTCTGAGCTAACCCGCTCTCTCTCTCCCTCTCTGTCCCGTTTCCACCTCGGAGAGCTGCCGAGAGGATTCTGCAGAGCGGCTCTGACGTCACTGTCAGATTCCTCAGACGAACCTTCCCGGGAGAAGCTGCAGAGCAGCAACATTCTTCTAATGCTTGTATCCCAGTCTTCTTGTCCTCCTAGTCTTCCCTGTCCCCAGCCCGCCTCCGCAGGCCTCTGTTCCTGTTTCCCCTCTCTAGTCCTCCTAGTCCTCCCTGTCCAGTCCTCTAGTCCTCCTAGTCCTCCCTGTCCAGTCCTTCTAGTCCTCCTAGTCTTCCCTGTCCCCAGCCCGCCTCCGCTGGCCTCTGTTCCTGTTTCCCCTCTCTAGTCCTCCTAGTCCTCCCTGTCCAGTCCTCTAGTCCTCCTAGTCCTCCCTGTCCAGTCCTTCTAGTCCTCCTAGTCCTCCCTGTCCCCAGCCCGCCTCCGCGGGCCTCTGTCCCTGTTTCCCCTCTCTAGTCCTCCTAGTCCTCCCTGTCCAGTCCTCCTAGTCATCCTAGTCCTCCCTGTCCAGTCCTCCTAGTCCTCCTAGGCATCCCTGTCCAGTCCTCCTAGTCCTCCCAGTTCCTGCCCTTGTCCCTTGCCCTGTCCTGTTTCCCTTAGCCTTCCCCTTAGCCAGCTCGCCTCTTAAAGGCACTGTGCCTTTTTCCCATTTCTTGTTTTCCAGTAATTTGTGTTCTCCCTTAAAGGGACAGTGCCGTTTTCTGTGTGTTTCAATAAATGCCCAGTTCTTGGCTTACTCTCATACCTGTCTTGTGTTGTGCGATTGGGGTCGGTTACAAACCATAACAAAAGTGCCCTTTTGAGTGAAAGAAATGAGAGGATGTGCCCTATTGGTGCCCCCATGGTTGAAAAACGCGCGCTTAAGTGCCCTTTTGAGTGAAAGAAATTAGAGGATGTGCCCTATTGGTGCCCCCACGGTTGAAAAACGCGTGCTAAAGTGCCCTTTTGAGTGAAAGAAATTAGAGGATGTGCCCTATTGGTGCCCCCACGATTGAAAAATGCGCGCTTAAGTGCCCTTTTGAGTGAAAGAAATGAGAGGATGTGCCCTATTGGTGCCCCCACGGTTGAAAAACGCGCGCTTAAGTGCCCTTTTGAGTGAAAGAAATTAGAGGATGTGCCCTATTGGTGCCCCCACAGTTGAAAAACGCGCGCTTAAGTGCCCTTTTTTATTTTCGCCCCTGCCCTTCAAACAGCCTGAGTCCGCCACTGTCGCAGGCGTAGGCCTCTCATCTGAGTGCCCTTCCAGTTTGTTTTGCAATTTCAAGTTTCGTTTTATTTGTCACATATAAGGTACATAATGTACTTTACAGTGAAATGCTAGGTTCTGTAGGACCCTCCTGAGATTGTGCTTCATACAGTAAAACAAAAAGAATAAAGACCAAACACTATACAAAATATACAATATACAAAGTACAAAATGCTAAACAAAATGCAAAATAAATTGGTAGGGATGTAGTGCAAATCAGTCCTCGCTCCACAATGGAGGAACGAACTTCCCACCACAGTTACAACAAATCTTTCGCCGTCGACTAAAAACACACTTCTTCAATCAATATCTGAAATGAAAGAGAAAAAAATATATAACCTTCTTACCGTCTTCTCATCATGCACTCTTCCACTAAATAATCTGCCTTGCCTATATTACTACCTACTAGGCCTGTCCCAGACTAAGGATTTGTATAGTCTACTTTGATTGGCCGAAATGTGCCTATACGGGTAGACCTCGCGGGAAACTAAAGCGACGTCAGACTACACCTCCCTATTATGGTGCAAGCTAGAGGCTGTCACGCAGCCAAAGAAGCTGTTAATTATGTGGCGTCTGTTCAGGAATTCCACAAATTTGCGGTGGACCTGTCTGTAAGTACGGAGAACAGCCACATACAGAGTCTTAAGACTGGGACTCACTGACAGCCACAGACAGAGTCTTAAGACTGGGACCCACTGACAGCCACAGACATGCCCCGATCGATCGGCCAGCGATCGGTATCGGCCGATATTCAGTATAAATATGAGATCGGTGATCTGTGATAATGCTTTATTTTCGCCGATCGTCAAAACCGATCGAAAAACATGATCCAATTCTTAGCGGAGATCTCACTGCTGACTTCTCTCTCAGACACACAGCTGCCTGCAGCGTACGGCCCCTCCTCCTCCCCGGGCCCAGCCCCTCCCGCACTCGTGTAAACAAGAGGCTCCTATGCCTCGCAGTCTGCTATTAGTCTGGTGCATGCAACGTGAGCTAACGTTGGCTACCTACCGAGCTAACGTTACTGTTTAAAGGGGAACTATTTTACTATTTCTTTCACTATTTGGGCACTTTTACACAATTCCTGTGAGTTTATGGAACACCTCTGTAATTTTTTATTTTTTTTAATTCATTGTTTTTTATTTCTAATGAAGTCCTCAAAAACAGCATTTTTCTACCTCAAGATCTTAAGCCGTTTTGAGCCTGGGCTCCTATACCACTGCACCGCCTGAACATTATCATGCAGCGGTGTCTCTCTGACATCACAAATCAGCACATTTTCAGATGACTCAGTTCAGTGAGGGTGAATATTGTGAGAGGAGAATTGGAAGAATGCGCCAATATGAGAATTAGAGACATAGATCATATTAATATAAGTCCACATAGCTAGGAAACAATGCTAAACACTGAAAAAGGCCATTTATAAGATAGTTCCCCTTTAAACTAAATTACCCAGTGACTACATGAGGCATTGTCTAACGTTATCTAGCTGGCTAGCTACTGATAGCTGCTGATATCAACAAATGCTCCAGCAATAGTCGAGTGCATGATAAGTTACCTCCGTTGACTCGGTAGCTCACGTTAGCTCACGTTAGCTCTAAACTAAATAGTTCACTGAGGCGTTGTCTTAACGTTATCTAGCCGGCTAGCAGTAGCTACAGATAGCTCCTGATATCAATGTCTTATAACATTGATTCGATGCGTATTCGAGCTGAGGGCATGCTGAATGTGATTTATACCAATAGGGTCCAGCTGCAGCGCCGGAGAATCCTGGCCGTAGCTGGAGGCTACTCGAGTACACACAGACAGTGGAGCTGTTTGCAGATAGCAAGCATTTTGACTTGTTGCGTGGTGGCGATGTCTCGCAGATAATACAACTACAAGTATGATTATATAATATATATTTTTTATTACATTTAAAAAAAAATAATAATATATCAGTAGCTAGCCAGCTAGATAATGTTAGACCAGTGGTTCTCAAACTTTTTACACCAAGTACCACCTGAGAACGTAGCTGGCTCTCCAAGTACCACCATATGACCGGCGTTAAAATACAGTCTATTAGCTATGCACAGTTCACGCAGGAGGCAAATGTATTCCTAATACCATTATTTATTGTTAACTTTTGTCAGACACAGCCACAATGTACAAAGGGATAGCACTAGAACTAGCAAACGCTTCCACACAACTCATACAATGCAAGGGGCATTGAGAACATAATAACTAACATTCTCACATAGCAAGTGAGAAAATTAAGAACAACTGTATTTCAGCAAATGTACTTAATTCTCTCTCTATCTTTCTCTCTCTCTCACTCTCTCTTTCTCTCACACAGCAAGCAATTGTCCGTCATTCTCTCTCACACTCACACACACACACACACACAAACACACACACACACACACACACACACACACACACACACACACACACACACACACACACACACACACACACACACACACACACACACACACACACACACACACACACACACACACACACACACACACACACAATTATTTTGTTACAAAAACTTAATTTCCTGCATTCTGGTGCAGGCATTTTTGAGTTTTTACCCTTTAAATGCCAGTGTTTGTGATGGGCATCACAAATTATTGTAAAAAAGAAAAGAAAACACATATTCAATACATTTTTGAATGTTTACCCTTTAAATGCCAGTTTGTGTGATGGCATCACAAATTATTGTTAAAAAAAACACACAAAAAGTAAAATATTTACAATATATCAAATGCAAAGTACATTTTTCTGGGGGGGATTATTACAGGCTAGGCATGTGTCAATGATTAGCAGCAACACATATTTTGATGGATTTTTTGTAATGTCAGATTTAACACCAACTCTTTTCAGAAAAGTGGGAGTATTTCATTTTTTATCTGACATTACAAGAAATCTAAAAATAAATGGTTATGATCAGGGCTGAAGTTGAATTAAAGATGTATGACTGTTTAGACTGCATTACTCTCTGTCACAGTGATCTCCTGGTTGTTCCCCACTTAGATTATCTAACTATCGCGCTGCCGCAACCAGAAACACTGGCCTGGCCTGCTTCTAAGTTCAGTGGCCTGACTGCAATTTTTTTTTTTTTTTTTTTGGAAATGTTTTCAAGTACCACCAGCAGTACCACCAAGTACCACTAGTGGTACGCGTACCACAGTTTGAGAACCACTGCGTTAGACAATGCCTCATGTAGTCACTGGGTCAGTCTATATATATATATATTTTTTTTTATACCAAAAACTATCGGTATCGGATCGGTATCGGCCGATATGGCTCAAGATGATCGGTGATTGGTATCGGTGGCAAAAAATGTGATCGGGGCATCCCTTAAGGCTGGGACTCACTGACAGCCACAGACAGAGTCTTAAGACTGGGACTCACTGACAGCCACAGACAGAGTCTTAAGGCTGGGACTCACTGACAGCCACAGACAGAGTATTTTTTAAGATTTGCTTTTGGTGTTTTATCGCTTTATTGCTACTGGGCAGTCCAGTAGAGAGAGACAGAGGAGGAATGGGAGACAGAGTGGAGGGAAGACATTCGGCAAATAACGACGGGTTCGGGAGTCGAACCCGGGTCGGCCGTGTCGCGGCTGAGCGCGCTATGTGGTTCGCCACTGGGGCGCCCCACACACACCGAGTCTTAAGACTGGGACTCACTGACAGCCACAGACAGAGTCTTAAGACAGGGACTCACTGACAGCCACAGACAGAGTCTTAAGACTGGGACTCACTGACAGGCAGTGTTGTTGTAGGACTCGAGTCCAGGACTCGACTTGGACTCGAGCACAGATGACTTGGACTTGGACTCGAGCATTGTGTTATAAGATTATGGTCTGTTCCTTTAAGAGGGAGGCACCCACGCATACAGGTCAGCTACGCAAGGAGCGAATATGTGATGAGACAGACTGTACACAGGAAGAACAACAGAAGCAGGTAGCTTGTTGTGAGATATGTAACGTTAGTCAACAGCATGATATGAAGAATACAATGGAAATAAATGCACAGTCCTGAAGATAACGGTTTCCAGTGGTTTATTGTCACCACCACACATCAAGAGGGATTTACCCCGAAGTCCGGACAGTACGTTAAAACAGTACGTGACTGTACGTGACCACTTCGGCCCTAGAGTGAAGATAACACTCTCCTGTACTCTTACTAAGGTTCGAGTTAACACAGAAAAAGGTAACATTGGGGGCTCGAGTCCGGGATATGAAAAATCCTGATTTCATCAGTGAGTTGTAAACTATGGACACGTATAGTTAGCTCATGCTAACTCATGCTAACGGACGCACAAGGCAATTTCGTCAGTCAATGAACTGAGTTGAGATGATGACGGCCCATGGAAGTAATGTTGACGGGGAAATTACCAACTATGAAGAGCAAGTGATCAACTACTCTAACCCATTCATGTTAACCCCCACAACTACAACCATGTACTCTCAGTCTGATGTCGCTAACCTGAGACGTGAAATGAAGTACCAACATGGACAAAGCCTCAACCCGTTCATAACAGAGGATCAGCTGCCCCCTACTGGTGCAATGTCAAACCCATTTACTGCACGTAATAAGCCATTGATAATGGCCAGTGACAATTACCCATGTGCTCATCTGTCGTTGTCAGCACAAACCCCTTTGCTCATATGAATGATCAAAGTATGAGAGACAGTGGCATTGAAATGCAGCAAAGTCATTATGGAACTGAGCCTCCCCATATGAATATGTTGTATGGACAAATGCATTCAATGACCATAGGAGATGCAGCTACCCATAACATTAACCCCTGCATTGCTGCTAAACCAGCAGCCTTTATGGAGAGCACACCTATGAACAATGTGACAGTCTATTCCCCACATATTGAACCTGCAACCCTGCTTTCCACTCCTGTGACACCGGGTGTGTGTTCCCGTCAGGTGCAGCCAGAGGCCGCTGTACACCACAGGCAGAGTACACCGGTCCATGGAGGTAATGAAGCTGTGACTTATGGCTATGATCAGTCCCATCGCAGGCGAGCAGGCTTCCATCCAAGTGGCCGGCTGCCCCGGCGTGTGCAGTACAACCAGTCTTCAGACAGCGAGGACGACAGTGTTCAGCGAGAGAGGATTCCTACACTACAACCGGGTCAGTATGATGGCACCACACCATGGAAGGACTTCTTGCAGCGCTTTGAGAGCTGTGCTGAAGCTAATCGCTGGTCAGAGAACACTATGGCTGTCCAGTTGAGGTTCTGTCTCATAGGTGCAGCAGGAGCAGTGGTCCACCGCAACCCAAGGTCAGCACGCTGGGACTACAGAGACATTGTTGAGGAGGTGGAGGTTGCTTATGGCCCATCATCAGAGTATGCAGTGGCTGTTGCCATCGAGTTAAGGCAACGAATCCGCCTGCCAGGTGAGGCACTACACATCTTGAGGGACGACATATATGAGAAAGTGTCTATTGCATACGCTGACCCTTCTGAAAAGGAGCAGGATGCAATCAGTGTTGAGGTGTTCACTAATGCTATGGGGGACGCCAACATTATTCAGAAGCTCCTAGAAGACCGACCTCGCACATTAGCCCAAGCTTACGACATTGCTCGTCGTTATGAAACTACCAGGAGAGCAGCTACCAGCGTTGCACAGCTCATGCAGACTGGAGCACGGAATGTAGCTGAGCGGAGAACCAGAATGGCTATGGTGCACGATTATGCCCACTCTGATGAAGCTGAGGGAAATAATGGTGCAGCACCAGCACCCACAAAGCAGAACCAGAACCACCCCGCGCAATACAAACAAAGGAAACAAAAAGATACAAATTGGGATAGCATCCGCTGTCACAACTGCTCGGGTATTGGACACATGTGGCGTAATTGCCACTCTCTAACAAACCCAACTAAGCTGCAGGCGGACACAGTTTTGAATGTCTCCAAAAACCAAAATGCACCCAGAGGGTCCAGTGGTAAAGGTGAGAGCCCAGAAATGTGTATCCACCTGCTGATGTATGACATGGAGATTTGTGCCATCTTAGACTCTGGGGCAGGGAGAAATGTGCTGCCTTTGCGATACTATAATTCTATCCACCCGGAGGTCAGACCACCTATCCAGCCATCAACTGTACAGTCCCTGCATGGCATTGGTCCTGGGAATGTCCCTGCCTTGGGTGAAGCTCACTTACCTGTTCAGATTGGCAGCCATACTGTGGGTGTAGATTTCATACTTGCCGACCTGTCAGGCAGTGCTGAGGCCATCCTGGGCCATCCATTCTTAGAGCAGTCAAGAGCACATCTGGACTTTGGCAACCGAAAGATTGTGTTGTTCGGTGAACAAATACCATACTTCCATCCGGACAACAGGCCGAGAGCACATGCAGTAAGAGTAGCTCGCACCACAGTCCTAGCACCAGGATGTGAGTACATTATACCGGGAAATGCTCATTTCCGGACCCCTGTGAAAGGAGAGGTGATGCTATGCCCTACAAAAGGCTTTGTTGAGAAGCACCGATTGCTGGTGGCCCGGGTCTTAGTAGGAGCCCAGCCCAGTAAGAGTATACCAATCAGAGTATTTAACCCAGGAACCACTGATGTTACCATCAAGAAAGGAGCTGTAGCAGGGTTTCTCCAGTCTGTTGAGATAATGGAGCCCCCTACCATCATCACTGAATCCCAACAGTCCGACCGTGCCTTCCCCACCGTGCCAGAACATCTCACCACTCTGTACGCCCAGAGTTCCATTGAGCTAACTACCGGGGAAAAGTGCAGTCTAGCGAAGCTCCTGCAAGACTACGGCGACATCTTCTCTACAGGACCCACTGACCTAGGCCGTACTAACCTAGTGCAACATGACATTCAAACCCTGCCAGGTGTCCCAGTGAAACAACACCCCCGCCGCATGGCCCAGGAAAAACAACTGAATGCTGACCAGCAGATACAGCAGAGCCTCGAGACTGGACTCGCCCGTAACAGCCACAGCAGTTGGGCCGCGCCCATTGTCATGGTACGCAAAAAGGACGATACTTATCGTCTCTGTGTGGACTACAGGGCTTTGAATGACTGTACCATTAAAGATGCGTACCCATTACCTCGTATTCAAGATACTCTGGACACCTTATCCAGCGCCAAATGGTTCAGCACTCTGGACCTTGCATCTGGCTATTGGCAGGTGGAACTAACCCCCAGAGCATGCAAGGCCTCAGCATTCTGCAGCAGGAAGGGGCTCTTTGAGTGGAATGTCATGCCGTTTGGGCTATGTAACGCCCCAGCAACATTTCAACGTCTAATGGACCGCGTCCTTGCTGGCATGCAATGGGAGACCTGCTTAGTATACTTAGATGACATCATTACACTGGGAAAAGATGTACCAGAAATGCTGCAGCGGCTATCCCAGGTGTTTGACCGACTGCGCCAAGCCAAGTTGAAATTGAAACCAGCAAAGTGTTGCCTGTTCCAACGGCAAGTAGCCTACCTCGAGCACATCGTCTCCGAGCAGGGGGTCGCTACCGACTCACAGAAAGTCCAGAAAGTCAGAGAGTGGCCTACACCATCCGACGTCAGTGAGGTCCGCCAGTTTGTAGGCCTCGCGTCATACTACAGACGTTTTGTAAAAGACTTTGCTGCTGTCGCTCAACCTCTACATGCCCTGACCAAAAAGTATGCCCGTTTCCACTGGACACAGGAATGCCAGGAGGCATTTGATAAACTAAAGCAACTACTTACCACTGCACCTGTCCTTGGCTACCCCCTTGATACCGGGGACCTCATTCTAGACACAGATGCTTGTGACACTGGAATCGGAGCTGTCCTTTATCAGATGCAGGACGGTGAGGAGCGTGTGCTGGCATATGGCAGTAGAAGACTCTCCCAGACTGAACAAAACTACTGTACCACACGGAGGGAGTTGCTAGCCGTGGTGGAATTCACATCACACTTCCGCCAGTACCTGCTGGGAAGATCTTTCACCGTCCGCACGGATCATAGTAGCCTCCGCTGGCTAATACGGATGAAGGAGCCTGAGGGACAGCTAGCCAGATGGCTTGAGAAGCTTGGTGAATACAACTTCAAGGTGATCCATCGCCCAGGACGGCAGCACTGCAATGCCGATGTTCTGTCTAGAAGGCCTTGTCGTCAGTTCTGCCCTTGCAAAGTGCCAGACCCGTTGTTGAACATGGAAAAGTCAAGACATCAGGCTGTGCAGTGTGACCTGGGCGGTAGTGTGACAGCAGGAACTACTGAAGCTCATCCCATAGAGTTGAGCTTAGTGGGGGTAGTGGACTCCCCATCCCCTGGAATGGGAAGCACAGGTGTGGAGGACTTAAGGTCTGATGGAAATTCACAAACTGAAGAAAGGATTCTTCTCACAGAGACTACAGAGGCGCAATTATTCCACGGTTGGACTGTTGAGCAGCTGAGGGAGGCTCAGATAGCTGACCCTGATATCACTCCCATCAGGAAAGCGCTGGAACAGGGAACAGAACGTCCCTCATGGGCGGAGATCTCACCCCATAGCCCGGCCACCAAAACATATTGGAGTCAGTGGAAAAGACTGTATTTCAAAGAAGGTATTCTGGTGCGACGCTTCTATTGTGCAGAGGAAACCATATTCTAACCTCAGATAATACTACCTCGTATGTACCAGTCAGATGTCCTGAAACAAATGCATGATGGTCCTGTGGGGGGTCACTTTGGAGTGGATCGGACTCTCACCCGTCTGCAGACAAGATACTACTGGTATCGTATGAGAGAAGATGTCACGCTGTGGTGCCGCACATGCGCTAGCTGTGCTGCCAGAGCCAGGCCCTCTAAGACACCCCAGGCCCCCATGGGCACTGTCCGCGTTGGAGCACCTATGGAGCGAGTGGCTCTGGATATAATGGGCCCCCTCAACGAGACTGATCGTCATAGTCGCTATGTGTTAGTAGTTCAAGACTACTTCAGCAAATGGGTGGAAGCCTATCCCCTACCAGATGAGCAGGCTGTAACTGTCGCTGAAGTATTCACCTCTGAATGGGTATGTCGTTTTGGAGCACCTCAGACTTTGCACAGTGACAAGGGCACCAATTTTGAATCACAAGTGTTTCAGAAAATGTGTGAACTACTTGGAATAGAGAAGACGCGCACCACTTCTTTCAGGCCACAGTCTGATGGACAGGTTGAACGTTTCAATGCCACTCTGCAAAATATCTTAGCCACAACAGCTGAACGCTGCCACTGGGATTGGGATATCATGATTCCCTATGCTGTAATGGCCTATAGGGCAACAAAGCACAGCTCCACTGGGTTTACCCCCAACATGATGTTGTTTGGGCGGGAAGTGACTGAGCCAATTGACCTGGTGGCTGGTCTGCCACCCGGCCATGAAAGTGCCCAGACTCCTCCACAGTATGTCACTCAGCTCCGTGAAAGGCTGGAGCTTGCTCACCAGATCGCCAGAGATGCCCTAGGTCAGTCTGTGGAATGGGCCAAAAAGCAATATGACAAGAACGTTTGCCGCACTCTGTACCACACAGGTGATGCTGTCTGGCACCTAGTAAAAGGCACCAAGAGAGTAAGAGATAAGGTGAGGAAATTCTTGCCATCATACGAGGGGCCATACTTTGTCCTAGGCCAACTGGACGACTTGGTGTACCGCATCAAAAAGGGGCCTAAGGCAAAAGTCAAAGTAGTGCACCATGACAAACTCAAACCATACCACTCCCGTACCCTGTTGGATAATGTCTGGGTCATCGAACAAGCACAAGTCTGGAACCCTGCTGAGGTTCTACCACCCATTCCAGATACCAGCCTCATCGACTCTGATCTGTTCCTGGCTAATCTGTTTCCGGATACGGCGGCGGGGAGTGATAGCGGACAGGAAGCAGAGTCATCTACAGACATTCCCTTGAGCCCTGTTGCTTTCCCCTCTTCGCCACACACAGCCCAAGTCTCCTCGAGTACAGAGGAGGTTCATGCTAGTGGGGGTAGTGCAGTGCAACGTACTCAAAAAGCAACGGTTATGGACTCCACTCAGTGCCAAACATCCAGGGGCCGGTCTAGCAGGACCAGGAGACCTCCAGATAAATATGGAGAGTGGGTGACTTACTAAAAAAAAAAAATTATATTACTCCTGTTTAAAGAAAAAAATAGTTGAAAGGAGTTTGTTGTTTGAAAGACTTTGTATTGTTTTGGTTAAAGAAAAAACTTGAGGCACTGTGGCATCATGAGTACGTTTACTTTGGTGGTGATCTTGTTTACGGTGAGAAAAGTGAGACCATACAATTATTTTGGGGTGAAGCAGGTGTTTTACTCAGTTAGAAGCTAGAGAGGATACTGGGAGGTTGCCTTTAATATTGAGTTAGAGCTGTGGTTATATTGGGGCTGTATTCGTTGCGTTGTACTGTAGGTGTGTTTCATGCTTCTTTTTCAGAGTGTGTTGGAACCTCAGAATCACTGAAAGGAGGTGGACTGTTTAAACTCCTAACACTGCACTACCTTCCACAATTTCACCCTGTTCTCAAGGGAAACAACTATCTTAAGGATTATAATGGACTGTTTCCTATGGCCTGTTTCTTATGGACTGTTACTCCGTCAAGGGGAGATGTTCTTGGGCATTGTGACCCTAAAGGACTCCAGAGACTCAAGGGGTGTTCAAAAGAAAAAGAAAAAAAGTCTATGTAATCTGTTTAGGATATTTTGTGTGTAGTCATAGGGGTGCTGGAATGTTATTATATTTAATTGTTAATTGCCATCCAGAGTGGGGGTAGTGTTATGGTCTGTTCCTTTAAGAGGGAGGCACCCACGCATACAGGTCAGCTACGCAAGGAGCGAATATGTGATGAGACAGACTGTACACAGGAAGAACAACAGAAGCAGGTAGCTTGTTGTGAGATATGTAACGTTAGTCAACAGCATGATATGAAGAATACAATGGAAATAAATGCACAGTCCTGAAGATAACGGTTTCCAGTGGTTTATTGTCACCACCACACATCAAGAGGGATTTACCCCGAAGTCCGGACAGTACGTTAAAACAGTATGTGACTGTACATGACCACTTCAGCCCTAGAGTGAAGATAACACTCTCCTGTACTCTTACTAAGGTTCGAGTTAACACAGAAAAAGGTAACAATTGACTGCATTCGGACTCGGAAAGGTGCAGACTCGGACTTGTTCATTGATAAATAATTTTTTTTGTTTTTATTTATTTATTTTGTAATAGGCCCTAATCATTTGGCATAAGATATTGATTGGCTGCTAGTGCATTTGTTTGGCTATTGTGTCACAAAGTAAATAAACTCCATTTTGAAACGGTGACCGTTGTGTCATTTATGTTTAATGTGGACTCAACCTTGATGACTTGGACTCGGACTCTGACTATGGGTAACGGGGGCCTCGACTCGGACTCGACTCTGGCTCTTCTTTGGTGACTCGGACTTGGACTCGGACTTGGAAACACCGGAGACTCGAGACTCGACTCGGACTTGAGATTTAGTGACTCGACTATAGTAAAAAAGAAAACTGTAAAAAAACTGCAAATGTCCGGCAGCAACAGTTGCCAAATACAGTGAATTTCCCGTGATAATAATAACACTCACAGTTTGGCGGTGACGAGCAGGATCAGAGCCATGACGGTGGACTTGGTCAGCCTGCCCAGCTGGCCCACCATGGACAGGCCCAGGTAGAAGAGGGCCGCGCCCCCGAAGGAGTTGGCCAGGCCGTCCACGAAGTCGGCCATGAAGGCCGGAATGGTCCGGTCCAGGAGGAAGTGGGCGCCGATGCCGATGACGACCATGAACACAATGGGGTTCTTCAGGACCTGGGGAGGGAGCAGACACCGAGGGAGGGGGGGGGGTCAGCGGTTGCCACGGAGATGGGCGGTTGCCACAGAGCCCGCCCGTTCTTAGTGTTTGTAAGGAATGATTGATTCTGACTGTGTGGCGCGGCACCAGATTTGCAGCGGCGGTGTGTAATGGACTGGAAGTGGAGTCAGCGAGACCTCTCTAGACGTCACAGTATACATTTTTGCATTTGTATTTCGCTACTATTCAATTGATTTGCAGACGGACAATAATGAGGGAAACTATTTTACAGATTTAAATCAAGTGTCATTTGTTAAACTTTTTTTTTTTTTTTTTTTTTAGATCTAGTCATAAATATATTAGATTAGATTAGATTGTAACATGTTCAGCTAAGAGATACTCTGTCTCATCTGTGAGAAAGGGGACTAGTTTTGTGATATAACCCTGATAACATGTGATGGAAACAGTGAGTGAGTGAGTGAGTGAGTGAGTGAGTGAGTGAGTGAGTGAGTGAGTGAGTGAGTGAGTGAGTGAGTGAGTGAGTGAGTGAGTGAGTGAGTGAGTGAGTGAGTGAGTCAAGTGAGTGAGTGAGTGAGTGAGTGAGTGAGTGAGTGAGTGAGTGAGTCAAGTGAGTGGATATTTATTTGTGTAACAACATAAAACAAATACCAGAGATTATCAGGGAGGTAGGTGTCATAATATGTATCATCTTTCTATCTTTCTCTCCACTGATTCTGGCTATTTTATAGATAGGTTATTATGTTGTATCTTCATTAGATTAGATTAGATTAGATTCAAATGTATTGTCATCATACAATACAAGTACAGTACAATGAAAAGAAGTGTGGCATAGTATTACTGAGAAATAGTGCTAAGCAGATGTATGTACAGTATGCCTTTCAGGACACCCAAGGTCACCTTACAGGGCATAAAAACAGAACAAGACAGTCAAGGTTAAAAACTGTTATCTTGGCAAGTGAACAAAACAAACAACAGGAAGTATGAAACAGTGACACGCACTGTTTACACTACTTATTTGTATCTTTACTGGAACTATTTTATTGCCTATATTATGTCTTTCTTCCATTACCCTGCCCATATTTGTCTTCCCCCCCCCCCCCAAGGGAATCAATAGAGGAATAACTTATCTTACCTTATCTTCAGGGGTGTAAAGTACTTGAGTAATTGTACTTCATTATAATACTTAAGTACTGTTTTGGGGGATTTGTACTTTACTCAAGTATTATTAGGTTTGTATACTTGTACTTTTACTCAATTACATTTCAGAGGGGAAAAAACATACTTTTTACTCCTTACATTTAAAATGCAGACCTACAAAGTACAAAGTACAAATCTCACAGGTCCAACCATTTTAATTAGTATATTTGTTTTTGGCCGAACTAACGCTAACGTTATTAATCCTGCGGCCGTGCTTTATTTCAAACAGCCAATCAAATCCCTATCAATGGAAATGAACACGCCCATACCCATGCTGATTGGTCCTTGTGCAAGACTAGAAAGCAGGGATCTTTGATTAAACACCTGCTATCAGAAGAATAGACAGTCAGAGTGACAAGCTACAGAAGATGGCCCCAAACGATAGTACGAGTGATGAAGAGGACGAAACGGAACATTTCATTGCCCCGGAATAAAAAAAGGTTTTACTCAAGTGTGTTTTTAGCCAGATACTCTGACTTTTACTTGAGTAAGATTTTGAGACGGTACCGTACTTTCACTTAAGTATAATTTCTGGGTACTTTTTACTTATCTTATTATGTATATGACGGTGGCCTGTCCTGGTTTGAGTGACGTGTGCGTCTGCCAGACTCTTCCCCCGTCCCACTTCCTGTCAGGCCTATACGTGTGTGTGTGCTCTGGAAGTGAGTCTTCCCCACCTGTATGACGACGACCCCCAGGATGTGGAGCTTGCCACGCGGCCGGTCT
>NC_140169.1:156885376-156896770 GCF_963971535.1 Notolepis coatsorum | reverse complement strand
AGAGAGAGAGAGAGAGAGAGAGAGAGAGAGAGAGAGAGAGAGAGAGAGAAAGAGAGGGAGATAGAGAGAGGGGGGGGGGGGAGAGAAAGAGAGAGAGAGAAGAGGAGGGAGGGGAGGGAGGGAGAGAGAGTTTATTGTTTATTATTTAATGCCCCCCCCCCCCCACACCCAACGTTTTTTTTAATACCTGTGCAAATGTAAGCTTTTTTAATAGCTTTTAAGGCCTTAAATTGAGAATTATGAATTTAAGACTTTTTAATACTTTTTAATAACCCCACAGATAACCTGGAGAGAGAGAGAGAGAAAGAAGAGTCCGGGAAAAACGCTTCGGGCTACGTGTCCAGAGACCAGAGATCTGTTCACATATTTACCCCTGAGACGTGCTGATGACACACTCCTTCAAGGTAACGAAAGACCAGAAGATCTGGTTGGGCTGGCTATATATTGTCATCAGGTCCTGTCAGGTTCTGTTATTATGGGTTGTCAGCTCATGCTGTTGTGTTTACTACTGTTTTGTATGTATTTGTAAGGTGTAATAAATCTTACAAATAGAATAATAAAACTGTTGATGACCACGCATTCTCTTCCATGTCTCCTACTAGGGATGTCCCAATACCACTTCAGACCAAGTACAGTTTGGGTACTTACCGATACAGAGTAATTATATGAGTAATTAATTAATAATTAGAGTTATTAGAGCCGCTGGTTCTCCTGTGCACATGTCCAACGGTTCTCCGACTAGGCCTTCTCGGGTGCTGGCGACGTATTTAGGCCACACACCCTGGCTAAGGTTCACTAGCTAAACACGACGAACCGCTGGGTAATGCTACACACGAACGAACGGGTTGCACGATATACAATAAATGAACAACTATTGACTTCATATTAAACTAGGTCGAACTTGACGTTACTGCATTAAACTCTGACACTTTACTATTCTATTCGCACATGTTCTCAACGCACGGTTGCTCACTTCACTACCCGCTGACTCGGGATGAACTTGATGAACGAACATGAACTACGTTGGCTTGTTTAGATGAACTGCTGCTGTGCGCACCTTGCGCCGTATATATACTTAAGTGGTTACCTAGTCCCAAACCTCAGTTCTTGTCTGGGATCAATACGCTATCTCCGGGCATGTTCCGACATGCCTGAGCTTGTCTTTGAACCTGACGTTGGGGGCTTGCGAGCTGGCGCCTAGGGCGCTATCCAATAAGGAGAGCGAATATTACTATGGTTCGAACGCAGGTATACGGATATTCCGTGTATATATAAATAATATACAATGTATATAAAACAATAAAGGTAGATTCTCAGTTTTAATCTGGCCCTTCACAACAGCCGCCTCCTAATTAGTCCGCACCTAATTAGTTAAGGGAGACAGATTAATAGTCCAGTCAACTGCTCAATGTCTGGTGTGGTAGTGAAAGGTTAACCGTCTGTAGTGTGGTAGTGAAAGGGTTAACCTTCTGTAGTGTGGTAGTGTAACCTTCAGTAGGGCAATCTACAAAGTCAGTGGGTCATGATCGTCATCAGGGGAGTCAGGGAGCTTCGGCAACTCTATCAGCCTCGCCACGGGTCGGGTGTAGGTCCGCCCTTGGACAATAACTTCTGCCGCTCTGACCTTCCCGTCGGCACCAGTGATCACTTTGCTTACGCGGCCGGCCGGCCACATAGCTCGGGGTAGTGACTGGTCTATGATCATAACGACTGTGTCCACTTGTAAGTTGTCTCTGTCCTTTACCCACTTCTGACGGGTTTGGAGAGACGTTAGGTAGTGGAGGAGGAAACTGTTCCAAAACTGGTCAGCCAATATTTGACTGTACCTACACATTCCTCGGCCGTTCGCTTCTTCAGGTCTGTACACCGTCTGTGGGAGAGCAGGGTCCAGCCGCCCAATCAAGAGAGTGTTGGGGGTGACTGGGTCGACGTCTGCTACATCACTTAAGACGTAACCGAGGGGCTTTGAGTTCAATACTCCCTCGATCTCCGTGAGGACTGTCGTGAGGACTTCTTCCGCCACGGTCTGGGCCCCAAGCACGCCGTACAGAGCTGTGTTTATGGAACGTACTTCTCTTTCCCAAGTTCCCCCGAAGTGAGGGGCGTTCGGGGGGTTAAACTGAAATTCGATCTGATAGGGAGCGAGGTGGGTCTTAAGTTCTGGGCCCATGGCCTGGAAGCTCTCTCTCAGCTCTCTTTCTCCGCCTTTGAAGTTTGTCCCTTGATCAGACAACAACGTAGACGGTTTTCCTCTTCTTGCTGTGAATCTCCGGAAGGACTTGAGGAATGAATCCGTACTCATGGTCTGAAGGAGTTCTATGTGTACTGCTCGGGTGGTCATGCACTTGTATACAATGCCCCACCTCTTCTCTGTTCCTCTTCCTTTCTTCACGTAGAGCGGGCCGAAGCAGTCCACGCCCGTGGAGTGAAAGGGCTTCTCGCCGAGTCGGAGGCGGCAGGGAGGAAGGTCGGCCATCATGGGTATACTGGGCTGTGCTCGCCACTTGCGACAGTCTAGACAGGTCCGCTGGAAGCGTCGTACTGCTTCTCTTCCTTGCAGTATCCAGTAACGACGTCGGATCTCAGCGAAGACTCTCTCTGCCCCAGCGTGGTGCACATCCTCGTCGTATTTCTTTATGATGAGCTCCGTGACCTTGTGTCGGCTGTTGAGGACGATAGGATACTTGACGTCATCCGTTAAGTCCGGGGCCCGTCTCAGACTCTGCGTAGTTCGATGCGTCAATGTCTGTAGTGGGGGGAACCTCAGGGTGGTGCCACAGGAATGTTTTTAGCTGCGCACTCTCAAAGGTTAGGCAGTCGTCTATGTTAGGGTCAGTGGGGACTGGGATGTGCGTCAGCCCACAGAACATAGATTTCTTGATCTCTGCCACCTCTCGACTAGCCTCCCGTGGGGTGGGGGTAGGCCACTCCTCCTCCGGGAGCTTGAGGAACTCAGGACCGTCACTGTAGATATTGTGACGTGTGAGGTCATCTAGGGACATCCCCCGTGTGATGACATCGGCTGGGTTCTGTTTGGTGTCAACGTACCACCAGCACGCTGATCCTACCAGGTCTTGAATCTCTGACTCTGACTCCTACGAAGACCTTGTATCTACAAGAATCGGACTGGATCCATGTGAGTACGGTCATGGAGTCTGACCACAAGATTGTTCTTTGCACCGGGATGGTGAGTTCACGTTGGATTAACGTGGTGAGTTGCGCGCCTACCAGAGCTGCGCAGAGCTCTAGACGCGGGATCGATTGTTGCTTGCGGGGGGCTATCCTTGAGCGAGCCAGGATGAAGGCTGTGTGTATTTCTCCTCCCTCCTCTCGGGCCCGCAAGTAAGCCACCGAACCGTAGGCTACTTCCGAGGCATCACTGAAGACGTGCAGGTCCATCTGGCACGTCTCCAGCCGCACTGTGGGTGGGAAGTAGCTCCGGCGTATGTTCACATTTTGGAGCGAGCTGAGTTCTCTCTCCCACTCTCTCCAGGTGGAAGCTAGGTGGTCGGGTATGGGGTCATCCCAGCCCTGTTCCTTGTCCCACAGCTCTCGTACAATCATTTTCGCCCGAGTGGTGTAAGGTAGGATACACCCCAGCGGGTCGTATTGACTTGCGAGTGTTCTGTATACGCTCCGTCTGGTGGTCGGTAGAGGGGTCGACCTTCCCTGCTCCGGGGTCAGGGGTGTGTGCTTGTAATGGAGCGAGTCTGTTTTGAAGCGCCAGACTAGGCCCAATGTCATTTCCTGTGCTTCACCTGGGGTGGTCGCCATCCAGGTCTCGCTGCTTGCTGCCTTTGTCTCTGGTGAGAGGCTGCGAAGTACT
Organism: Notolepis coatsorum; assembly: GCF_963971535.1. Lineage (NCBI taxonomy): Eukaryota > Metazoa > Chordata > Actinopteri > Aulopiformes > Paralepididae > Notolepis > Notolepis coatsorum. Next base: position 156,892,944 of record NC_140169.1, on the reverse strand, counting down.
TGAGGGTCACTGCTGGCCCACTGCCGGAGATCAAAGCCGCCTTTGATCAGTGAGGCGCGGAGCTTGAGCAGGAGGGCTTCGGCTTCTTCTGGCGTCGAGACGCTTTGCAGACAGTTGTCCACGTAGAAACTCCTCTCTACACTTTGTCTGACCTCCTCGTCAGCTTCAGGATCTTCTGTCACATGTTTTTGTAGTGCGAACGTAGCACAGCATGGGCTGCATGTGGTGCCGAAGGGGAGGACCTCCCATTGGTAGATGGATGGTTGCTCATCGTTGATCCTCTCTCTCCATAGGAACCGCAGCAGGGGCTTGTCCTCCTCCACTAGTCGCACCTGCAGGAACATCCCTTTGATGTCGCCGCTGATGGCCACCTTGTCTTGGCGGAAACCTAGTAGTACGCCGAGGAGAGAGGGGCCGAGTGTCGGGCCGGGCAAGAGTTCTTTATTCAGGTTCTGTAGTCCGATCTGGTAGCTGCAGTTGAATACAATGCGATCCTTGCCGTTGTGGTGGACCTTGTGGTGGGGCACGTACCAGGATTCAGTCGTCTGGTCGGCCTCTTGATTGTCAATTTTCTTTATGTGTCCCGCTGTGATCAGTTTGTCGATCTCAGCGCGGTACACAGTGGCTTGAGTGGGGTCCTTGGCTAGACGCCGCTCGGTGTTCAGTAGATATCGCTCTGTCGCTTCTTTTGAGACGTGGAGGGTGGGCATCCCCTATCGCCTCAAGAGTGGAGTTGCGTATCTCATCACTCCGTCGACCTCAACTCTCTTTGTCTTCTGCTCGAGGAGGGCTATGGCATAAGTGTCTTCCTTTGAGCGAACGAGTTTATTTTCATTCTTAAAGGGCATCGCGTCTAATGTCCATAGCCTCTCGACGTGCTGCAAGAGGGTGGTGTCGTCTTCGTTTATCCTTGTGTAGAGGCAGCGAGTGGCTGTCGGTCGGTTGGAAGACCCGGAGAGGGGGCCTTGTAGTGTCCAACCCAGGCGGGTCTTGACCGCTGCTGGACAGCCTCTGGGCCCGATGTGGACCTGGTCCGTTGGGACAATGAGGTGTGCGTGGTCGGATCCTATGAGCAGGGTCGGGGTGGCGTCGTCGATGAGCGGTATAGGTAGTTGACGTAGGTGCACGTATTTCTCCGTCAGCTGTGTGATGGGGTAGGTGTACCGTGACAGGCCTATGTCGTGGCTGGTGAAGGCGTTAGTGATGCTATACCGCTTCTCGGGCTGCTCGACCGCTGCTATCGTGAAGGAGACATTTTCACCCTTTATGGTCTTTAGGTCTCTTCTAATGGTACGGATTGTCATTGTTTCGGTACCCCGCAGACCCAGCTGGGCTGCGGCGGATGCGAGGAGGAGAGTCTTTTCTGACCCATCATCTAGGACGGCGTAAGTGTCCATGACCTTGTCCTCGTAGCTTAGGAGCACTCGGACCACCTTCAAGAGCACTCGGGAGCTCCCGCTCTTCGCAGGGTCTATGTACATGACGTTCACTCTCGAGCTGCTTTGGGGTACGGGTCTCCTCTTGTTGCTGTCGTGCAGGACCTCCAAGTGGGTGCCGTCGCACTTGCTGCATCTTTTCTTTAGGCGGCACTCAGCTGCCATATGGCTGCGCGCGCAGCGGAAGCAGCGGCGGTTGGCTTTGATCCACTGACTCACCTCGTCAGCGGTCAGCTTCTTGAAGGTGTCACATTGAGACAGCCAATGTTCATTTTCACAGTACTGGCATGCAATCTTCCACTTTCCCTTCACGTGGGGGGTGCTGTGGTTCTTGTGCTGCGGCACTGACTCGGCCTGGTGCATAACTGTCACTGACCGGCGGTTATCATTGAACCTCCGCGGTCCATCTCTTGGGCTAGAGCCACTCCACACGAATGTGTCCAGTCGTAGACTGCTAACTTCCCTTGCGAGGAAAGCAGCCAGGTCTAGGAGGGATGGTTCTGGGCCGTTGGGGTCACGGTGGTCTTTCTGCCGCCGAAACCGCTCTTGACGGGCTGGAGGGAGCTTCTCCAGTATCCGCTCCACGTTAGAATTTGCATACAGTTCATATCTCCCCTTCTCCTTTTGGGATCCCAGCATCCCCACGAGGGATTGTACCTTGATAGAGAGGTCATCCAGTGCTCTATTGTCTTTGGCTGGGGGGAGGCGGTCGATATCTCGTATTTCTTGGATCACGTAATCCCATATGCGTCCATAGTACTTGGTGGGTACCAGAGGCCGGGTCCCCAGGTGCTGTTCCTCGGTGCTGACTGTACGTCAAACTCACCCTTGAGTTGGGTCGGGGGTTTGTAGTGCAGTGACTCGGGGCTGAGGTCGGGGCTGTACTGGGCCTCCTGGTCCAAAGTATGTTCGTGCTGGTGGGCTTGATATCCCTCCTCTTCCTCCTCTAGGTCTTGGAGTCTTCTAGTTAGTCTCTCGGCGACGTAGGTCGGTTCTTCCCGTTGGCTGGGTCTCGTATGGACCGGTCGGGGTAGGGGCTCGGAGACATAGGCAGGTTCTTCCTGTTGGCCGGGTCCCGGGTAGCTTTGTCGGGTAGGGGAAGGTGCCCTAGACCCTTGTCGTGATGATCTCCGGGAGCTCCGTGCGGAGAGAGGGGGTGTCGCCCTGGCAATCAATTGTTCTATCATCTGCGCCTGCAGCCGGTTGCGCTCTGCTTCGTGCTGTGCATTGGCGTGTTCTCGCTGGATGTTCTCTTCCGTCTGAAGGCGCCTCTCCTCCAGTCTGATGCGGTCGTACTCACTCCGTTGTTGCGCCTGGAGGCGCTCTCGTTCCGCTGCAGAGTGTTCGCGCTCGCTTAGTTGTTGCGCCTGGAGGCGCTCTCGTTCCGCTGCAGAGTGTTCGCGCTCGCTTAGTTGTTGCGCCTGGAGGCGCTCTCGTTGTTTGCGCTCGCTCAGTTGTTGAGCCTGGAGGCGCTCTCGTTCCACAGCAGAGTGTTCGTGCTCACTTAGTTGTTGCGCCTGGAGGCGCTCTCGTTCCGTAGCAGAGCGTTCGCGCTCACTAAGGGCTTGTGCTTGGAGTTGCGCGTGGAGGCGCTCTCGTTCCATGGCAGAGTGTTCGCGCTCACTAAGCGTCTTTGCTTGAAGCCGGTCGCGCTCACCCTGGAGTCGGTCTCTTTCGGTTGAAGCTGTCAGTGTGGCGATCAAGGCTTGCGCCAGTCTCTGGTCCGCCTCGCTGGGGGATGACACTGACGGAGGTGATCGGGTGCTGACAGGGCTTGGTGGAGATCTGTTCTCCTGGCGCGCTCCGAGGTCTATCTCCTGAGCGCGGTACTCTTCTCTTGGTTGTGCGTCGGGTTCTATCCCTGGAGCACTTTCTTTATCCTGGAGCGCTCCGGGGTCTATCCCAGTGACGCTGTCTGGAGGTATAGTCACGTCATGTCCCACTTGGTCCCCCCTGTGAGCTAAGTCAGTTTCGTTTGAACCCACTGGGGTCTCTACTGGCAGGGCCGCCAAGTCGATAGGATTGGGCATGCTTAAACTATCCGTTTTATCCGTATTTAACGTCTGTTTAGATAAGCTAGGGGGTAAAACGAAAGCGAAGTCCTCCAGATATGGAGGTAGCTGACGTTTGCGCTGCGGGCGTTCTAGCTTAGGGGAGCCGCTTGGAGAGTGTTCACCGCTGGCCATGTCAATATTAATATTATATTAAATATTACTGATACCCTCCGGCTCGAAGGACCAATTGTAACTGAGGGGTTACAAAACCCTGACTGTATTAAAGATTGTGATAGATTAAACCACTGCTAGGTATGTACTTTAATTACTGGCCAGACAGTACATCAAATATAGATGGTGAACACTCATAAGAACACGGCATTGACAAAGAAATAGTATTTGAGGGTATTTTATTATTATGCAACATTAGGTTACAGAATGAGAATTAGGGTCGCGCTTGTATGGCGAAGAATATGCATAAAGTCAGTCAGTAGCATGAGTCACTGGGAATAGCAGGATTCCTACGATGGGTCTAGGTTGACGCCACCTGGCGTATAATAGCAATTATAGAAGGCAACGCTGGTACCGCCTGGAGACACTGGGTTCCCTCCGGGGTTGTAAGGCCTAGAGGGTAGAGGAATGTTCGGATACTCAGTCTGATTCAATGAAGAATAAAGGGACTCCACGTACAGAAGTCAGTCCTTGTAAATCCAACGATCAGCAGCAAAAGCAATAACTGTAATCCAAATGCTCGATAGCAATGATGACAGCTAGCCAGCCTCTGTCCATGAGGCCAGCCCGAGTGTAATCCTCACGAGGTTGAATCCCAAACGATAGTGGAAATCAACGAGGCTCTTCTCCGGGTAACACGTTCCAAATCAATATAATCCAACCAGTAATGGTTCTGCAATCGCCGCCGCTGGTTCTCCTGTGCACATGTCCAACGGTTCTCCGACTAGGCCTCCTCGGGTGCTGGCGACGTATTTAGGCCACACACCCTGGCTAAGGTTCACTAGCTAAACACGACGAACCGCTGGGTAATGCTACACACGAACGAACTGGGTTGCACGATATACAATAAATGAACGACTTCACATTAAACTAGGTTGAACTTGACGTTACTGCATTAAACTCTGACACTTTTCTATTCTATTCGCACATGTTCTCAACGCACGGTTGCTCACTTCACTACCCGCTGACTCGGGATGAACTTGATGAACGAACATGAACTACGTTGGCTTGTTTAGATGAACTGCTGCTGTGCGCACCTTGCGCCGTATATATACTTAAGTGGTTATCTAGTCCCAAACCTCAGTTCTTGTCTGGGATCAATACGCTGTCTCCGGGCATGTTCCGACATGCCTGAGCTTGTCTTTGAACCTGCCGTTGGGGGCTTGCGAGCTGGCGCCTAGGGCGCTATCCAATAAGGAGAGAAATCTTGCCAAGCCAAATTAGCTTACTGCACTGATTATTTTAGTTGTTTCAAGGACACATTTGCTTAAAACTAGTTTTTATTTCTTCATTTTGTCAGACCATTTTGCAGTGTGGAGTTCTCTCTCTTGGATAAACGGGACACCAGGAAATGTAATTCAAGATTCAATAGTTTTATTCATCACATACATACCAGGGCATACAGTGAAATGCGGTTGGCCATGCCTGCTTCGATTGTACTTTAACCCTTTCACTGCCACACGACAGCCGGTTAACCTTTTCACTGTGACAATACAGAAGGTTAGCCCTTTACTATCACACAACCGACGGCGATGCTCCATCATTAACATCATTAGCTGAGCTAATGATGCTAATGATGGAGCATCGCCGTCGGTTGTGTGATAGTAAAGGGCTAACCTTCTGTCGTGTGGCAGTGAAAGGGTTAACAATAGTAATAATAATAAAAAGATAACTAGAATAGAGAGAGAGAGAGCGAGAGAGAGATGTTGTGTTGTTTACTGCAGATCAGGAGGGACTGGGAGACCCATGTTACAAACACTCTATATCAGTGATCGTGATGGCTGTCAGAATGTAGACATATTATTTTAACAAGTAGCCCACTTATTTTAACAAACAGAATACCACTTGTAAGTACCACCTTTAAGTAAAAATTATATAAATAATATTAAATAATATAAATATAATAAAATCTTTAACGTTCAATGTTGTGTTTTCCTGAACAAACTGAGTAGTAGTATCGGCGTACTTTTACGAGTACAAGTACCAATATCGGGAAATCCCTAATGGAGACACACAGTATGAACAACAAACACATTTTGAAACAGCATGGCTCATAGCTGTTGTTTTATAGTAATCCAACAATGGGTTGAGAGAGGCAGTTGATTGATTGAACATTTTATTAACAGATTGCAGAATGGGTACAATACAGTACGGCTCAATACACACAATTGTTAAGGGAATGCAGACCAGAGAAAGACTTTCGTCTTGTTTACATCAGGGTCCCCCATTTTCAATTCATCATATATGACATGACATACATGTAGACAGTACTGTTACATCTAGACATTTATGACATACCAGATCTACAAATATACAGTACTGTTTGTGATACAAAAATAGTCTAAAAAGAGAGTATATACATTTGAGGGGGAAGAAGAAACTGTACATTGGAGGAGGTTGGGTATAGTAGTACTCACCGATAGGGTATCCCAAAGCAAAATCATTGCTCTGGGTGGCAAATATGGCGAAGAGACCCGCTTTGCAAAAGCGACTTTCGGGACTGGCGACCAGCAGCGTGAGGACGCTGACGAGGAAGAACACCGACACCTTGGCGACCAGGACGCTCCACAGGAACGGCCAGACCACGTTGTCGAAGTCCAACAGCACCATGTTCTTGAACAAGAGGGCCGGGAGGGCGAACTTTGACACGAAGTTCCCCAGCCCTTTGGACTGCGTGGCCGTGATGATGTGCGCTCTCCCCGCCACATAGCCACACAGGATGATCCCAAAACACTCCAGGAGGGCAGGGAGGAGCTTGTCGATGGACATGGCAGCGGACGGGTTGTTGGTGGAGGTGGCACCTTCAGAGGAGGACACGTTGGTGGTCATACTGGCGGCAGCAGGTGTCTCCATGGCGATGGTGGTGGACTGGTGGTGATCTGCTTTTAAATGTCAGCTGCTCTCATGCCTCCTGGCTTGTGATCCCGGTCACGCTGTGTCGTTGCCTTGTTTAGATTAGATTAGATTAGATTAGATTAGATTAGATTAGATTAGATTAGATTAGATTAGATTAGATTAGATTGAATTGAATTTTGAATTGAATTGAATTTTTTGAATTGAATTGAAATCTTTATTTCGAACATGCAATGAATACAAACAAACAATAACAAAAGCAAAACACAACTCAATCTACATGTTGTGTTTTGCTTTTGTTATTGTTTAGATTAGATTCAAATGTATTGTCATCATACAGCACAAGTACAGTACTGTATTATTTGCATATCTTGTTGTATGTCACAAATGTAACAGTACTATATACCTGTATGTTGTGTACTACGTCATAAATGTCATTATTAATTGAAAATGGGGGACCCTGATGTAAACAAGACGAACGTCTTTCTCTGGTCTGCATCCCCTTAACAATTGTGTGTATTGAGCCGTACTGTATTATTGTACCCATTCTGCAATCTGTTAATAAAGTTTTCAATCAATCAATCAATCAAACAGTACAACGAAAAGAAGTTTGGCATCCAACAACAAGAGTGCAAATGTAACAGTATAAAAAGTGCAATGCAATATACAATGTAGCCTATACAGGTGATTAAACTGGTATCAAATATACAAGTTAGTACTACTGAGTGTAGTGCTAATCAGATGCATACGATACACAGAGTGTAGTATTATATATAAATAGAGACAGCTGACTACTGGTATATGTTCGCCACTGTCAAATTAGAGGGACATTATTACATTACATTACATTACCATCACAAAGAGCCAGAAACAGTGGTATCTACGTAGTTTGTATAGCTGTTCTGGATGCCCACCCACCACGCTGTGCCCATCTGTCATCACACACCGTAAATATAATATAATATCATGTAATGTAATATATATATGGCAGTAAAACACCGCTCGTCCAAGGATGGCAACGTTATCAGTCTCACGAAGCTTTAATGAAAGAGTG
>NC_140169.1:156795376-156880376 GCF_963971535.1 Notolepis coatsorum | reverse complement strand
TTATTGTATATGGCTATATCATACAGAGTTATATGGGTAGACTATACTGTAGTTTGAGGTCGGTTATGATTTAGGGTAGTTGTAAACAGTGGGGCTGTCATTGTGGTACAGAAGGAAGGAGGGGAAACAGTCTGTGATTGGGACGAGCAGTGTCAACGTTGACAATGCCGCTGCCGCTGCGTGTGTCTTCCTCAGATACCGTATGTGATGGATCGTCTCGATCGCAGGCGAGCGATGTATACCGGTGATGCGTTGGGGCGGTTTTCACCACCCTCTGCAATGCCTTCTAGGATAAGGAGCAGCCAAGAAATATGATGTTACAGAGTGTAATGTTGTAAGATGAAGAGGCCAAAACGAGGGCACGGGCGGGCAGCACAATTAGGGCGGGGTACCATAGAATAATAATCTGGGTGTGTTTTGCTGTGCTGTCTGGCACTTTACCTCTTAATCAGCCTCTCTCTCTCTCTTTCTCTCCTTTGCAACTTTGCATACATTCCTTTGCATATTCACATAAAAAGACTATCCACAATGCAAATGAATGTAGTGGACGGTAAAGCCACAGGCGGAAGAAGCCTGCCCGTGCCGGCGCGGCGACTGCTGTGTCTTCAAACTAGGGCTGTCCCCAACTAAGGATTTGGATGGTCGACTATGATTGGCCAAAATTTGCCGTTAGTCGACTATTGGTATATATATAATATTTTTTATCTTTTTTTTTATTTTTTATCATTCCATTTGGGCTGTGGGGGTGCTTAATGTCTGAAGGAGTCGACTGAAGGCTTCTTGTCCTCTGCAAAAGCATGCAATTGGTCCACTGATGGATACATCTTGATATTTGTCTAGTCTAGTGTGTTCATTAGATGGGTGAAATCCTCTTTCAGTATCTCTGTGCCTGTTTTCGTAGGCAGTTAGCCTCTGGCTGGTATGCATGCCATTAGCGTTAGCCACGCTTCTAGGCCTCTTTTCTTTTGGAAAGAATGATACAAAAATGTTTTTAAATAAAAAAAATTATAAATATATATATTTTTGTATTCGACTAAGAGGTTGGCTAGTCGACTACGGCTCCTTTCGACCGATTAGTCGACTAATCGACTAATAGGGGTCAGCCCTACTTCAAACAGTGTAGGAAGTACAGGTGAGTTACAGGTGAGACTGTGTTGAAATCACACACCAGAGACTGAACAATGTCGAGCAGCCGAGAACAGAGCAGAGCGGCAGACAGAGCGAAACGTTAGAAGATAATAATGATAATAATAATAATTAAGACACTGAGCAATATGATGTTACAGAGTGTAACGTTAGAAGATGATGAGCCCCCAAAAAGACTGCCTTAGAAATGCAAACAGTCAGAGAGAAGATGTTAGAAACAATAGGCTATTGTTTTATTCAATGTGATTTATTTATATATATATATATATATATATATATATATATATATATATATATATATATATATATATATATATATATATATATATATATATATATATATATATATATATATATATATATATATATATATATATATTCTTTTTTTATAAAAGATGATTTTACCAAAATATGATAAAACAATGTGTTTTATAATAATTATTTTCAAATAAAATGATTTTCTCAATAAAAACAAGATTTGGTCTTCAAATCTTTGAATTGAATGAATTTTTTTTTTTTTTTGAATGAATTTTTATTCACACACACACACGATACATTTTACATGCGAGTATCCTCATGTGATAACATGTCGCAAATTGTGTGCATGTGCCAGGTCTCCCAAGAAGCTATTTAAAGCTTTTGGAGGGAGCCTGAACACAGATACAAACAGAATATGAACAACAAAACAATAACAAAATAAACAAAACAAACAAACAAAAACAAAACAAAAAACTACAACGTGGGTAGGTTTATACACCTACCTACTAACTGACATATAACAGAGATACATAATACAGACAATTTTATTCCTAAGTTATAATTTTAATTAGAGATATGATTTGAGCAGTTCCTCTTTCAATGATTTTTTAAAGGTTTTAAAGGTATTAGTCATTTTTAGATTTTCATCAAGCTTGTTCCAGATCTGTGGACCCCTGCATGCTATGCTTAGGCTAGTACAATTTAGCCTTCTCCTCTTGCCAGATATAAGATGCTTGTTTCTTGTGTTGTGGATGTGCAGTGGTTGGCAGACTGGGATAAGCTCAGACAGTCTGTGATTCATGTTGTTGACAACTTGATACATAATTGATGCGTTTTGATGAATGTTAAATTCAGCGAGCCTCAGGAGACCAAAGCGATGGAAAAGAGGCTTTGAGGGCGCTCGATACCCGGACCATGACAGCACTCGTAGTACCCTCTTTTGTAGGCTTTCTAGTTTTTTGAGATGGCTGGGGTATGTGTTGCACCATATGACGTTACAGTAATTAATGAGGGGTTCAAACAGGGTTTTGTATAAAGTGAGAAGGGCAGGCAAGGGAAGAAAATTACGTATTTTGCAGAATAAGCCAACATATTTGGACAGTTTTGTTTGTAGGTATTTTATGTGGCATTTGAAGTTGAGTGACTCATCGATGATGACCCCCAGGAATTTTGTGGACGCCACTCTTGACAGCTCCTTTTCATTTATTTGTATGCACATGTGATGTGTGTGCATCCGATTTGAGTGGAAGACAATACAGTTTGTTTTGCTGAGATTTAGTGATAACTTGTTGCATTTGAACCAGGTGTCCACTTTTTGTAGTTCTGTATTGAGTAGATCTTGTAGCTTGAGTGGATTTTTATGTGACAGAAACAAATTAGTGTCATCAGCGAATATAACTTTGTGCAGAAGTACAGATGAGTTGACAAAGTCATTTATATAGAGAATAAATAGTAAAGGCCCTAGAATTGACCCCTGGGGGACCCCATATTTGATGTCCATTTTTATTGATTTGTGATTTTTTATATCGACGTACTGTTGCCTACCATGTAAATAGCTACTGAACCAGTTGAGAGCCAGACCCCTTATGCCATAATGGTGTAGTTTCCCAAGTAGAATGGTGAAGTCAATGGTGTCAAAAGCCTTTGATAGATCCAGGAAAACGCCCACCCCACAATCACCCTGATCAATGGCATCATGTATTTTTTCTATTAGGTCTAATATTGCCATGTTTGTAGTTCTTTTTTTCCTGAAGCCGTATTGTGAATTGGTGAGTATATCTAGCTTGGTGGTGTATTCGCTTAATCTATTGTACACAACTCTCTCATAGACTTTGGATAGAGCTGGTAATACGGATATTGGACGGTAATTATTAATACTATTTTTGTCACCTGATTTATATATGGGTATTATTCTTCCAATTTTGATGTTTTTTGGCACCACACCATGTAGTAAGGACAAATTAATACAGTGAGCGAGTGGTCTGACTATAATATTGGCTATGGCTATTAGGATTTTGCTGCATATTCCATCAGCACCGGCTGTGCGAGTGTCCTTCATCTTCATGATAATGTTGAATAGTTCATCATGGTCAGTTGGTTTCATGAAAAAAGAGTTAATATAGTTACCTGATAAATACTGTTTAAAAGACACCCCCCCGGGATGGCTAATTTTATTCGCCAGGTCTTCACCAATGGATGCAAAGTAGGTATTGAATTTATCAGAGAGATCCTGCTGTGACATGTTTGCAGGGTCAGGGAGCACTGATGCTTTTTTGTCCCTGTTTAGTACTTTATTTAGAACTGACCATGTCCTTTTTGAATCACCCTGTGATGCTATTATCTGATCAGTATAATGATCACATTTGCTTTTCCTTATTAGATGAGTGAGTTTATTTCTATATAGATTGTATTTGTTTCTATTATTTATACTAGGTACTAGGTACTATATACTATACTTTGGTCTCTCTCTCTCTCTTGCTCTCTCTCTATATATCTCTCTTGCTCTATCGCTCTCTCTCTATATATATATCTTTCTCTTGCTATATATCGCTCTCTCTCTCTCTTTCTCTATTGCTCTCTCTCTCTATCTTGCTCTATCTCTCTTTCTCTCTCTTGCTCTATTAAATAATAATAATAAATAATTTAGGACCTGCTCAGAGGTCATCAATCGGCACGCATGCATGCGATTCGTATCTGCGATTAACCCATCCCGTCATCCTTCCCCCCCAAGGGCAGCCGGGAGCAGACAGGCGTCAACGTGAGCCGCGCCAGGGGACCAATCCAAGTGCTCCTGTCCGTCTTCGTCAAGGACGCCACAGCGTTAGCGATCTTGTTGTTGTGCATGTTTTTCCATTGGGTTTATCTTATCGGGGGGGAAACCCTTGCAAGCACGGGGAGAACATGCAAACTCCACACAGAAAGGCCTGGGAGATACCCCACCTGGTATTGCTCGCTCTATCTATCTCTCTCTATCTTGCTATCTCTCTTTCTCTTGCTCTATCTCTCTCTCTATTGCTCTCTCGTTCTCTTGCTCTATCTCTCTCATTCTATTCGTTAAAGCTATTTTACCACCACATCCAATCTGTGGCCACTTATATTGATAATATACCTGACACATTGTAGCTATTTCACAGTGGCTTCCTCTCCTCTAGCCGTTTGAACAGACCACACAGAAAGCAAGTCCACAGAACACGTACATTTATTTAATTCTATCGCAGAACGTAATACAGTCAAATGTTCATTCCGTATGTATAAAGAAACAATACTTCCCTTAAATATCTAAAAGCAAACGATAAAGAAACGTGCACTGCAAGTAAGCAGTGCAGGCTGGAAATGCTACTGGCAAATATACAGTATGAAAAGTCTTTGAGATACAAACTCTAATCATCACACAATGAAAACATGATGGCATCAATCAGACCTGCCAGAAGGTCTCGCCATGGAGTTCAAAATAAAGATACAAATACCTGACTATGTTTCTAATCATTAGTATACTATGTAATCATTAGTATATTATGTTTATAGTCATTAGTATATTATGTTTATAATCATTAGTATATTATGTTTATAGTCATTAGTATATTATGTTTATAAGCATTGGTATATTATGTTTAGAATCATAAGTATATTGTGTTTATAATTATTAGTATGTTATGTTTATAATACACTCCCAATCGCACGCATACCCCTCAGACTATTCTCTCCTCCTCCTAAGCCCCCTCACCTACCTCCCTCCCTCCCTCTCCCCCTTTCTTCTCTCTCTCTCTCTCCCTCTGGTTCTCACTCTTCCTTTCTCTTTTTCCCTTTCTCTTTTTCCCTCTCTCCCTTTCATTTTCTCCCTTATTTATTGTTGTCCTTGTATACTATTGCTACTGTCATTTTGTATTTAATTTACTTGTATGCATGTACATAACCTTGTTTTTGTTACAGCCTCCCACCCCCCCTTCCCACAAAATACCTTTGCTTTTTGGACAGGCTGCTTTTGTATATAAGAATTTGTTCTTAATTGCTTGCCTGGATAAATAAAGGTTAAAAAAAAAAAATCATTAGTATGTTATGTTTATAATCATTAGTATATTGTGTTTAAAATCATTAGTTTACTATGTTTATAATCATTAGTATACTATGTTTATAATCATTAATATACTATGTTTATAATCATTAGTATACTATGTTTATAATCATTAATATACTATGTTTATAATCATTAGTATACTATGTTTATAATCATTATTTAGTATACTATGTGTATAATCATTAGTTAGTATATTATGTTTATAATCATTAGTATACTATGTTTATAATCATTAGTATACTATGTGTATAATAATTAGTTAGTATATTATGTTTATAATCATTAGTATACTAGACACCTTTTTCTTGTAAAATAATGAGTATTTGAACTTATTACATAATCAAGTGAAAATGGAAAATTTAAATCCTTTAGTGAAGGTCAAAGTTGGCTGGCCCTTTTCTGCCTGACCATGTAGGTGGTGAACGGGGCCCCTCTGTTTCAAGGGGCCCGCAGACTGTTTCGAGGGCCCCGCAGACTAGAATGGTTGGGACCCACTGCTCACTGAGTCTAGATAGAGCATGCAGAGCTCAATAACCCTGACCCTGAACTAGCTCTATTGACAAGCTCTGTATGCATTACATAATATACAAAGCTCTATAACGAACCGCGCAGATTCTGAGGGTTTAGGTCAAAGCGTAAGGATTTACTTAACTTTAGAAACGTAGTGTGTATGTCACTGAATTTCCCCAAGGGATTAATAAAGTTCATCCTTATCCTTATCCTTATCCTTAACACTTTCAGAGCCCTTAAACTTCGGCGAAAAACCCCTTTGTTGAGAGCTTTTCCCTTCAAAAACACAATGCGAACCTGCAACGGTCACTGACTTAATCCTCAGAATCTGCTGCGGTTCGTCCATAGAGCGAACCTTAACCCGGGAACCTCCTCAAGGACCCCTGGGACCCCCTCAAGGACCCCTGGAACCCCCTCAAGGACCCCTGGAATCCCCTCAAGGACCCCACGTTGGGACCCCGCTCCCTAGAGCATGCTGAGCTCGATGAGACGGCCTGCAAACACCCCCAACGTGCCGATCAGACACACCGCCATGAACACACACAGCAGGATGTGATCCAACACCATGGCCACGAACTTCCACTCCTCTGCAGCCTGGAGGGAGAGAGAGAGAGGAGGGAGAGAGAGAGAGGAGGGAGAGAAGAGAAAGAGGAGGGGGGAGAGGAGGGAGGAGGTAGAGGGGAAAGAGAGAGGGGAGAGAGGAGGGAGAGAGAGGGGGGAGAGAGGAGGGAGAGAGAGAGAGGAGAGAGAGAGAGAGGAGAACGAGGAGGGAGAGGGGAGAGAGGAGGGGGGAGGGAGGAGGGTAGAGGGTAGAGGAGGGAGGAGGGAGAGAGGAGGGGGAAGGGAGGAGGGAGAGGGGATAGGAGGGAGGAGGGAGAGAGGAGAGGAGGTCAGAGAGGAGGGCAGAGAGGAGGGAGGAGGGAGTGGGAAGAAAGGGAGAGGAGGGAGCAGGGGAGAGAGAGGAGGGAGGAGAGAGAGAGGAGGGAGAGGGGAGAGGAGGGGGAGAGAGAGGAGAGAAAGGAGGGAGAGGAGAGAGAGGAGAGAGGAGGGAGAGAGGAGAGAGATGAGAGAGAGAGGAGAGAGAGGAGGGAGAGAGGAGAGAGGAGGGAGAGAGGAAGGAGAGAGGAGGGAGATAGGAGGGAGAGAGGAGAGAGAGAGGAGGGAGAGAGGAGGGAGAGGGAGAGAGGAGGGAGAGGAGGGAGAGGAGGGATAGAGGAGAGAGAGAGGAGGGAGAGAAGAGAGAGAGGAGGGAGATAGGAGAGAGAAAGGAGGGAGAGAGGAGGGAGAAGAGGGAGAGAAGAGAGAGAGGAGAGAGATGAGAGAGATGAGAGAGAGGAGGGGGAGAAGAGAGGGAGAGGGGGAGAGAGGAGAGATAGAGAGGAGGGGGAGAAGAGGGAGAGAGAGAGGAGGGAGAGAGAGAGAGGAAGGAGAGAGGAGGGAGGAGGGAGAGAGAGGAGGGAGAGAGAGAAGAGGAGGGAGGAGGGAGGGAGGGAGGAGGGAGGGGGGATGGAGAGGAGGGAGAGATGAGGGAAGAGGGAGGGGAGAGGAGGGAGGAGGGAGAGAGGGGGGAGGAGGGAGAGGGGAGAGAGAGGAGGGAGAGAGGGGGGGAGGAGGGAGAGGGGAGAGAGGAGGGGGGAGGGAGGGGGGTAGATGGGAGAGGAGGTAGGAGAGAGAGGGGAGAGGAGGGCAGATAGGAGGGAGAGGGAGAGAGGAGGGAGATAGGAGGGAGAGGGGAAGGAGATAGGAGGGAGAGAGGAGGGAGAGGAGGGAGAGAGGAGGGAGAGAGGAGAGAGAGAGGAGGGAGAGAAGAGAGAGAGGAGGGAGATAGGAGGGAGAGAGGAGAGAGAGGAGGGAGAGAGGAGAGAGAGGAGGGAGAGAGGAGGGAGAGAGGAGAGAGAGGAGGGAGAGAAGAGAGAGAGGAGGGAGATAGGAGGGAGAGAGGAAGAGGAGGGAGAGAGGAGAGGGAGGAGGAAGAGAGGAGGGAGAGAGGAGAGAGAGATGAGGGAGAGAAGAGAGAGAGGAGGGAGAGAGGAGAGAGAGAGGAGGGAGAGAGGAGAGAGATAGGAGGGAGAGAAGAGAGAGAGGAGGGAGATAGGAGGGAGAGAGAAACATCATAAGATAATATATTCCTGTATTTTGTTGGTGCTTTGAGCACCACAAGCAGAGTGCCATTCAGCAGATATCTCTACGGCAGTTATCTCCAAAAGTAGGTGAATCCCCCTAAAACCATCTGGATGGATAATAGTACTCCGGATAAGAAGGACAATAATGTTTCTTTTTGTTATTTTTCGGGTGAACTGCCACTTTAATAATAGCAATCCTTATTCAGCTCACAGCAGGGAATGTGTCCAAACAAACACATTATTGTTCCTTCTCTGGCTGCCTGGCCACGACCACTGACGCTGACAGTACTGTACTGTACTGTACTGTACACAGGGCACTCGCTGTCGTCGCATAGCAACATGTCAACTCAACGACATGGTCTTATCAGAAAATGTCAATACTAAAAAAAAGTATTATCAACAACAGAAAAAAATATACATAATAGTTGTTATGTTATAGCCATTATGTAATATTTACTTATTGTATAAGTCATATATTTACATTTCCTATGGGCAAAGGTCCAAAACAAACAGCGACACAGGGAGTCGAACCATCAATGATTGTGGGTTCTGGTTAAGGTTAGGGTTAGTTTAACAGAGTTAAGGTTAAGTTAAGGTTAGGGTTAGTTTAAGGTAACAGAGTTAAGGTTAAGTTAAGGTTATGGTTAGTTTAAGGTAACAGAGTTAAGGTTAAGTTAAGGTTATGGTTAGTTTAAGGTAACATAGTTAAGGTTAAGTTAAGGTTAGGGTTAGTTTAAGGTAACAGAGTTAAGGTTAAGTTGAATGAATGAATGAATGAATGAATGACTTTATTTGACAATATAAAAAATAAACATGTGACAGAAGAGCACAGTCGGGATATACTGCCAAGGATGAATACAAAAAAGCTCAGAGCTTATTTCCATTGTGGTCCTTGTAGGGGGGTGGGGGAGTGTGATGCTTAAAACATGCATCATACAAAACGTGACATCACAACACATCACATATACCATTTAACATTTATATACATACAGACTCATACAACATGCAAGGGTGCCTTAAGCTAAGTGTCTAGGTCAAGTATAGTCCCTTTTGAGCCATGTCTTCAGGCTGGACCTGAATCTAACGGCATTGTCTATGATTTTCAGTTCACTGGGCAGACTATTCCAATAGACAGCTGCTGAATACAGAAAGGACTCCTTCCCCATACAGCTCCTGAATCTGACTGGCACAAAGTCAGTTGAGCTGCGCCTAGTTTGGTATGCGTGGGTGTCTCTGATTCGGTTGAAGTAGTTGTTAAAGTACACTGGCACTACCCCGTGCACTATTCTGTGAACTAGGCACATCCCTATCTGGTTTACTCTGTCTTCCACCTTAAGCCATCTCATGATCTCAAAGTGAGATGGGTCAAGGTGGGTTCGGGCAGGTAGCCTTAGTATTACCCTGATTAGCTTGTTTTGTGATGTCTGTAGTTTTATTTTCTGACTTTTGGGGGCACTGTTGTACCAGGAGCCACACGCATAGTCATAGTGACACTGTATGAGAGCTCCAGCAAGAATCTTCATCGCTGACTGATCTAAAAAATGAGAGATTCTGGCTAGGTATCTAGTCCTGTTATTTATCTTTGTAAGTGCTTGGTGAGCCATGCTTTCCCCTGATAAGCTGTTTTCCAGGACGCAACCGAGATATTTCACAGATGTTTTGTCTGTGAGAACAGTATCTCCTATTCTAATGTTAAAACCTGGCGATTTTCTGAGCCTGACCTTTGACCCGAATAAAATGGACTCAGTCTTCCCCACGTGGAGGCACAGCTTGTTGTGGCCTAGCCAGTCGCTAACCTTCTCTAGTTCTGCACTCAATGTCTGCTCAACCACTTGTTTGTCTTTGTGAGACACTAGTAGGGCGGAGTCATCTTCGTATAAAAAAAGGTCACATGAGCAAGCTGCTTTCAGGTAATTTATATACAGGAGAAAGAGGAGCGGACCCAGTTAAGTTAAGGTTATGGTTAGTTTAAGGTAACAGAGTTAAGGTTAAGTTAAGGTTAGGGTTAGTTTAAGGTAACAGAGTTAAAGTTAAGTTAAGGTTATGGTTAGTTTAAGCTAACAGAGTTAAGGTTAAGTTAAGGTTATGGTTAGTTTAAGGTAACAGAGTTAAGGTTAAGTTAAGGTTAGGGTTAGTTTAAGGTAACAGCGTTAAGGTTAAGTTAAGGTCATGGTTAGTTTAAGGTAACAGAGTTAAGGTTAGGGTTAGTTTAAGGTAACAGAGTTAAGGTTAAGTTAAGGTTATGGTTAGTTTAAGGTAACAGAGTTAAGGTTAGGGTTAGTTTAAGGTAACAGAGTTAAGGTTAAGTTAGGGTTATGGTTAGTTTAAGGTAACAGAGTTAAGGTTAAGTTAAGGTTATGGTTAGTTTAAGGTAACAGAGTTAAGGTTATGGTTAATTTAAGGTAACAGAGTTAAGGTTATGGTTAATTGAAGGTAACAGAGTTAAGGTTAAGTTAACACTTTAATCACCGAAGACGCTGTTCAGCGTCTTTCCCCGCCATGCTTATTCTGCCGAAGACGCTGGACAGCGTCTTTGATATCAATATTTCAAAAATCTGTGATCGAAATCATATTTCTCCCCCAGAGACATTATATGTACTGGTGAGCCCCTCTCAACTCTCCAACGGTTCAAGAGCGCCATCTGGTGGCCGATCGGCGGATCGCCCAGGACAGAAACAGGAAGTGGAAGCTGGTGCTCATTTCAATTCGGTCCGATCACTCGCTAATAGTCCCAGGACTCGAGCTGATCACAACAGATAGCAATCCGTTACCAATAACTCGATAAACAACATGATTTGGACGTATATACTATTATACAACCTGGAAATGGATCGGATCTTTCTACATCCCATAATAGAAACATTTCTGTTCCACGCTCATCTCCCAACGGCACGAGGAAGATACGGTAAGATCCAGCGTTATTTTTCAACGTGTTCTTTACTAACTGCTCTAATGATCATATCACCCACACTAGATGAATGATATAACGTTGCCCACGGAATTATAAACGACCCACCGCCCATCCGGTCGACATCAGATGATAAGTAGTAACTTCTAGAAGCACGTCCATTTGAAATGTTTTATCTCGCGCCGATTGCTATCAAACTGTATACAATCATCAATATAATGCATTTAGGGCTATAAATCACGTTCTGAAGAAAGCTGCAGAAAACGATAAAAACATACTTTAGACCGTATTTTAGTATGAATATGTGAATGAAAAAGTATAACGTTGCTACACCCTGAACAATAGATATAGGACGTTGAATGGGCCATAGTAATGTCAATTTAGCAATACAATTTAAAAAGGTATAGCCCTGCAAAGAAGGGGAACATCTCCCGAGGGATGGTAAATTATAAATTTAACCCCGGCGATCAAAGTGTTAAGGTTATGGTTAGTTTAAGGTAACAGAGTTAAGGTTATGGTTAGTTTAAGGTAACAGAGTTAAGGTTAAGTTAAGGTAAGGGCACTTGCCTCCTGGGTTTGTTCTCCAGCAGGGGAATTTAAACGTTAAAAGTTTAAAATGTTTGAATATGTAATATATGTACTTATTTGTAAATACGTCAATATATTACGTACGGCTATAACATAACATACAATATGTACCTTTTTCCTGTGGTCGATTAGTACTTTATTTACATATTTGAAGTGAGAACGGGCTGCAGCGCCCCCCCCCCCCCCCCCCAGTGGCATAATCCATGCTGACGATAAACAATACATATTTTATAGATATTTTATAGATACTATTGGGTATAGATATTATTATAGAATCTATAATCTACACACATTATAGAAGATGACTCTGAGCATCTCTGTCCTGCTGTCCTTTATTTACATATTTTAAGCAAGACTGATCAACTATAACGGTTAACCGTCTGTAGTGTGGTAGTGAAAGGGTTAACCTTCTGTATTGTCGCAGTGAAAGGGTTAACCTTCTGTAGTGTGCTAGTGAAAGGTTAACCGTCTGTAGTGTGGTAGTGAAAGGGTTAACCTTCTGTAGTGTGGTTGTGAAAGGGTTAACCCGTTGGTAGTGTGGTAGTGAAAGGGTTACCCTTCTGTATTGTCGCAGTGAAAGGGATAACCCTTTGGTAGTGTGATAGTGAAAGGGTTACCCTTCTGTATTGTCGCAGTGAAAGGGTTAACCCTTTGATAGTGTAGTAGTGAAAGGGTTAAGCGAGACTGATCAACTATATCAACATGTTACATTATTGATATAATGTATCTTCTTTACCACGTGTTGTGTTGAACAGTAACACCACAGTTACTCAAGCGGAATCCAAGAGCAATCAACATTATGTTTTGAGATATGTTGAGAAATGGTCATTTTTGTCAACAGTGACATAAATGGTAAATGGCTGCCTTTATATAGCAGATTTTTATCCAAAGCGCTTTACAATTTGTTACCCACATTTTTCACTCACACATTCACATACCGACAGCAGAGGCGACCATGCAAGGTGCCAACCTGCTCATCGGGAGCAGTTAAGGGTTAAGTATCTTGCTCAAGGACACTCAGACACGCTGCCCGGGAGGAGCGGGAATCGAACCTGGAACCCTCCGGATTACCAGACGACCCCTCTACCTCCTGAACCACTGTTGCCCCCCCCCCCCCCCCCATTCACTCACACATTCACACACCGACGGCGGAGATGACCATGCAAGGTGCCGAACTGCTCATCGGGAGCAGTTAGGGGTTAAGTGTCTTGCTCAAGGACACTCAGACACGCTGCCCGGGAGGAGCGGGTATCGAACCTGAAACCCTCCGGATTACCGGATGACCGCTCTACCTCCCGAGCCACTGTCTCTCTCTCACCCCCCCCCCATATGAGAGCAATGAGGAACCACAGCCCTGTCGCACCCCCCCTCTACGCCGAGAAGCCTTACGTTGTTCGACTCCTCGTCCGACTTCATGGTCTCTGCGATGTACTTGACCCCCTCGATGGCGCTGCGCACGTCCGGGTTCTTGGTGATGGGCGACTGGTAGTGCACGGCGGTGGGCGTGGGCTTCCCCGAGATGTCGGAGATGTCGAAGTCCGCCCCGTAGATGCTCTTCTCCTGCTTGTCCTTGGAGGGCCGCTTCATGGTGGAGAAGAACATGATGTTGGGAATGGTCTCGATGAAGACCTGGAGGGGGGAGGGGGGATAACATGAGTAGAGCTCCGGACTCATGATCGAAAGATCATCGGTTCGAGCCCCGGTCAAGGCCGTTGTCGGAATTGTGGTGTTGTTGTCCAGCAGGGGGCACGCTGTCCTCTGGACTTTTTTTTCCATTTCAACCTTTATTTAAAATCGTAAGCTTCTGAGGTTTCCCTCATTTACAGAAACGACGATTGTACAAAATGTAAACAGTACATAATACAAACAATATTCACAGAAAATTAAACACCAGAGTAAAAATAAAAAACTTTAAAAATAATTTAAAAAGATCAGCTAAAACAGTTACAGGTAGTCACACAATGGTCTGAAATCATACGTTTAAACATTCCAAGGGAAGGGAGAACCTCCAATTTCAGAGAGAGTTTAAGGACATTCCATGAGTTAGAGGCATCAAAGGAAAAAGCTGACTTCCCTAGATCAGAACAAACTTTAGGAACCCTAAGAACCATCCGGTCATTCGATCGAGTTGACTAGTCAGTAACAATGCCCCTGTTACAATGATAGGAACACGGTACAGCTACGAGTGCCGTCCTTCGGATGAGACGCTAAACCGAGGCCCTGACTGAATCTCGGTCGTTAAAAGAACCCAGGGCGCCTATCGTAAAGAGTAGGGGGTTCCCCAACGTTCCTCGCCAAATTCCCAATCAGGTCTCTGACATCAAGGCCAACTAATCATCCTTTCCCCTTAATTGGCTGATATCAATCCCTGTCTCCTGAGCCGTTCAGCCATTGTGTAGTGTGATGTGTGCCTGCATGGTGCCAGTGTATGGTAGTCAGTGTAGTCTGATGTCTGCCTGGTGCCAGTGTATGGCAGCCATTGAGCCTGCGTAGCCCAAGGTTGGGTGCTATACCAGTGGTGGTGAAGGAGGCAATTTCCACCCTACATTGTGGGGAGCGCATTGAGTGTCTAGAAAAGCGCTATATAAATGTAATGAATTATTATTATTATGAATTATAACCGCAGTGTGAAAGCAGGGCTGAAAAACCTCGAAGGCCGAGTCTGTCGTCCGAAATAGGAATGGAGACATATTTTCCTTCTCTAGGTGATTGACTGAGCTGTTGATACGAGGATGAACACTAGAAGAGATTTAAATAGTGTTCGTGGATTTTGGGTTGGTCACCAACGTTGGCTTGTTTACGTTGGTAATGTTTGTAAACACAGGAGCAAAATAGACCTATATTCTGATTTATTATGATGGGTTAAGAAAGATTAAATATGATTAAACATTATTTTCTATCAACAAATCAAACAATCAAAAAGTAGGATTGGGGCTTTAATTTAATATAGTCTTCTAGTATATAACAGCAGGAAGTGTCTGGGTATCTGGGTAAAGACTCAATTCAGGCTAACTACCACAAGGTGGCGATATAGTCCAAATGATTGTTGATTGACTGTTGCCAGGCTCTGGGAAGGAGGTTCAACCCCAGCCAACAGAACTGGCTTCAGAAGGGGGGGGGGTATTCCTTGACCAACAAACATGTAGTCATCTGCACCTTTGTTTACACTGTTTATTGTTCTCATATTTTTATATTCAGAGTAAATTGTATTGTTTACACTTTTATTTTTTGTAAACATAATTTTTTTTTTTGTATATATTCAGATTTAATTTAATTGCCTATATTTATGTCTTTCTGCTATTATCCTGCCCATACCTGTACCTCCCCTCACCCATGCTGCTATGATGCCCAACATTTTATATATTTATTCTTATATATATCTATCCACATCTGTCTGTACATACCTGCATATAATCCTTTTTACATATCCGTAGATACTATATCTATATCTGTACATATCTGTAGAGATAGATACTATATCTATATATGTACATATCCGTAGATACTATATCTATATCTGTACATATCCCTTACCTACTCTTACTATAGTAATTAACTATAGTTACACTGCTGGCCAGTATGACTTACTACCATAGTGTCTTTATTCCTGTATCACTGTACATTTTTATTTTTTTTATTTATCTTTTTTCCCCTCCATTTTCCTCAGATTTTTCTCCCATCCCAATGTTAGTCGTATGCCAATTCCCAATCCCCTTCCTGGTCGCTGCGCACTTACCCCCCACAGTCAGATCATCTGGGAGAGTGGAGGCTATCACGTGCTTCCTCCGACACACGTCCAGCCAATCAACCGCTTCTTTTCACCTGGCAGCGCGGATCCTCCCTGAGAGGGCGTAGCGTGTGGAAGGATCACACTATCCCACTCAGGTCCTATCCGCGCTTAGCAGGCGCCCCGACCAAACTGTAGGAGTCGCTGTTTACAACGACCCGGACCCACCCCGCCAGCTTCTCCCACCCTCTAATACAGCCAATTGTATTAGTGTGAACGGCCAGCCAAGCTGGTGACAACCCCGGAGCTGCGAATCCAGCTCACAGCTCCGGGGTTGGTGACGAACGCAATCTCTGCTACGCCACCTAACCGCCATCACTGTACATATTAATACTACACCTCTGTACATACATCTGATTAGCACTATTACTCAGTAGTACTAATTCATATATTTTATACCCAGTTTAATCACCTGTACATTGTATATTACTGTTACACTTTACTGTTACATTTGCACTCTGGTTGGATGCCAAACCTCTTTTCGTTGTAGTGTACTTGTGGTGTATGATGACAATTAGGGATGTCTGATATTATCGGCCTACCGATATTATCGGCTGATATTGGCATTCAAATTTAATATCGGAAATGATCTGTATTGGTTTTCAATTTTTTTTTTTTTTTTTTTTACATTTATTTAACCTTTATTTACCCAGGCAAGAAAGTAAGAACAAATTCTTATTTTATTTATTGTCAAAAGTATGCATAATGTTGTGTTAATTCCACGACAAGAGATATGTAATGTTAATTACCTGAAATTATTAATTTTTTTGGGGGGGGAAACCCCGCATATATCGGTATCTGTAACGCTCCCCAGGTCCTGCTGGACCAGACAGCAAACCTCCCCCCGGTTCGGCTGGACCAGGATTTGGACCTTCACAAATTCCCTTCATACCCCCTTTCAATAACAATATACCACTGCACAATACATCACTGCGATCTGGTGGCCTGAGTCAGATGTGGCAGCTCTGGGCTCAGGTCACTCAGTTGTGTCATATTATTTACAATAATTTGTGTTTTGTATATTTGTTGTCTTTGCTGTCTGTATTGTTTCCACTGTGTTAGTCTGGCGTTCCTACTGTCTGTGTTTTGTAAATGTGTTCTTGTCTTGTGTGTCTCTGTATTGTACATTTGTTCTAGTTTATTTCCCTGTGTGTTTAGTCTTATGTTAGTTCTGTTTACCACACCTGTGTCCTGTTAACAATCACCCTCTGTCTCTAATTAGTGTGTGTATCTAGGTGTTGTCATCATTGATTCTTGTTACCCTTGTCTATGTGTTGTCATTCCCTGTATCCTGTGATTCCTGTCATTTAAGTAAAGTTTGATTATCACTATGTCGTCTCCTGCCTGCGCTCTCCAAGCTCTTCGTGTTTACATCTGCATCTGGGTTCCAGTCATCATGCCATCTAAGCGCATTCGTAACAGGTATCGGTTGATATCGGTATCGGAAATTAAGAGTTGGACAATATCGGTATATCGGATATCGGTAAAAAAGCCAATATCGAACATCCCTAATGACAATACATTTTAATCTAATATAATCTAATCTAATCTAATCTAATCTGTGCACGCCTGGTACTGGTAGCAAGCCGACCTGAAACCACATTATAATAATCCCCCCCCCCCCGCTCACCTTGCGCACCCAGTTGGGCATGGTGTGGGTGCTGGGGGAGCGGTGATGGGTGTTGATGACGATGACGGTGATGATGATGGAGGCTATGACGAAGACCATGGTGAAGAGCATGTACTTCCCGATGAGGGGCACGGCGCTGGAGGTGGACGGGATCAGCTCCACGATGACCAGCAGGAAGACAGTGAGAGACAGCAGGACAGAGATGGAGAGAGTCATCTTCTCACCTGGGGGGGGAGGAGGAGAAGGGGGGGGGGGGGGCACAGTGAGAGACAGCAGGACAGAGATGGAGAGTGTCATCTTCTCACCTGGGGGGGAGGGGGGGGCACACAGTCACAACAGTGTTTATGTTTATGTTTATTAGGATCCCCATTAGTCATCATCAACGTGTTGACTATTCTGCCTGGGGTCCTCCTCACAGATATACACATACAAATATCAAACATTCAGTGTAAATCAGTCATATAGCACATACATAATCAATAGAAAATTAAACAAAAGGCAGCCAGGTAGCACAGCGGACTAAGCGTCTGTCTACCACCGCAGAGACAGTGGGATCTAATCCAACTGCCAGCGGTGCCTCCGGCTTGTCGGTCGTCCTCCATACTGACACAATTGGCAGAGTCAGCGGGTGGGAAGCCGGTGAGGGTGGGTCCTGGTCGTTGTAAACAGCGACTCCTACAGTTCGGTCGGGGCGCCTGCACAGCGAGGGAAGGATCTGGGAGATGTAGTGTGACCTTCCACACGTTACACTCTCCCAGTGAGAGTCCGCGCTGCCAGGTGAAAAGAAGCGGTTGATTGGCTGCACATGTGTGTCGGAGGAAGCATGTGATAGTCTTCGCCCTCCCAGACCGACGGTAGGGGGTAAGCGCGCAACGACCAGGAAGGGGATTGGGAATTGGCATAACGACTAACATTGGGATGGGAGAAAAAACGGAAAAAGGAGAAAAAAAGAAAAAAGAAAACAAAAGAAAATAAATCCATTTCACCATACCTTTAAAAAAAAAAGCACAAAGTAAACAGAAGAAGTTTGGATAACATGGCTGCAGCTACACTCATGCATGACATATATTGATTTCCTTCCGGATTGTGGCTCCTTTAAGTTTCTTTTTGAAACGGTCCTTGTTTTCCGTCCGTATGATATGTAATGGGATCCTATTCTAATATGTTATGGCTCTATACATTGCAGTTTTCTTTAGACCGTTGGTTCTAGGCAGAGGTAGGGTGAAGCGACTACTTGAAGCATGTCTGGTATTATGGTCATGTCTATCATTGGTGGATAAAAGCATAGAATACAATTGAGTGGGTTTACCTAAGGTACAAATGTTCTTTAAAAACCGAATCAAACTGCATGCTAGTCTCTGGTCCACCCTCATCCACGACAGTCTAGCATGCATTCCCTCCACACTATTCATTATAGAGCAGAGTGAGTCTGGCAGCTCTATTTCGAGTGAGCTGGAGCTATGGGGGGGGGGGGGGGGGGGGGGCGATGATTGAATGTGGATGAGAGCCTTGACATTAAGTGGTTGTAGCTACGGCTGTGTCCTTACAGACCAGTCAGGAAGGAGAACAGCATGCAGGGGATGATCACGTTGGAAGAAGTGTTGTAAACGTACCGGAGTCCGTGGGCAGGTAGAAGACCAGGCCGGCCAGGAAGGAGAACAGCATGCAGGGGATGATGACGGTGGAAGAAGTGTTGTAAACGTACCGGAGTCCGTGGGCAGGTAGAAGACCAGGCCGGTCAGGAAGGAGAACAGCATGCAGGGGATGATCACGTTGGAAGAAGTGTTGTAAACGTACCGGAGTCCGTGGGCAGGTAGAAGACCAGGCCGGCCAGGAAGGAGAACAGCATGCAGGGGATGATGACGGTGGAAGAAGTGTTGTAAACGTACCGGAGTCCGTGGGCAGGTAGAAGACCAGGCTGGTCAGGAAGGAGAACAGCATGCAGGGGATGATCACGTTGGAAGAAGTGTTGTAAACGTACCGGAGTCCGTGGGCAGGTAGAAGACCAGGCCGGTCAGGAAGGAGAACAGCATGCAGGGGATGATGACGTTGGAAGAAGTGTTGTAAACGTACCGGAGTCCGTGGGCAGGTAGAAGACCAGGCCGGTCAGGAAGGAGAACAGCATGCAGGGGATGATGACGTTGGAAGAAGTGTTGTAAACGTACCGGAGTCCGTGGGCAGGTAGAAGACCAGGCCGGTCAGGAAGGAGAACAACATGCAGGGGATGATGACATTGACGATGAAGTAGAGCGGCAGCCGCAGCATCAGGAAGTGGTAGGTGATGTCCAGGTAGGGGGTCTCCGGGCAGCAGGCGTAGTAGACCCAGTGCTTCCAACTGCGGAAGTCCTTCATTACCCACTCCCCACTCTCCATGAAGTTACTGAGGTCAGGCCGGTCGTTGTCCTGAGAGGAGGGGGAGGGGGGGGCGGGAGGAGGAGGAGGAGGAGGGGGGAGAGGGGGGGGGGAGGAGGAGGAGGAGGAGGCAGAGGGGGAGGGAGGAGGAGGAGGAGGGAGGAGAAGAAGAAGAAGAAGGAGAAGAAGAAATAGAATATGAAAAAGGAGACGAAAAAGAAGATGATCAAGTTGATTGAGAACTTTGGTGATTTATCGGGATTCAAGATAAATTGGCCGAAGTCGGCTTTCCTTCCACTTAACACCCCTGCAAAAAAAGATATAACCCTCCCAGGAGAGATACCTATGGTAAAACATTTTAGATGCTTGGGAGTGGAAATATTCCCCACCATAAGACAAACGGTGAAGCACAATTACACAAAAATACAAAACAAAATCAAAGACGACCTTGATAGGTGGGCAAAACTTAAAAACTCAGTACAGTACTCAATAGTTAAGATGGACGTACTACCTAGAATCAACTTCTTCAGTTCAATGCTACTGTTACCCCCTCCAGAGGGTTACTGGAAAAGATTACACTCCTCCACATACAAATTTATTTGGAATAACAAACCACCACGTATAAAAAGATCCACCGCACAGAGAAATAAAGCAGACGGTGGCATGGCATTTCCAGATTTTTTCCACTATTTTAAGGCGTACACATTAAGACCATTGACAACATGGTTTGATCCCCAAGCATTAGTATCCTGGAGAAAATTAGAAGAAAACATAGTAGCCCCACATAGACTGAAGGACATAGCATACACTAAACTACCAATCAAGCATTGTGAACGGAAATTTGGCCCCATAATTACTCATGCTATCCGGATATGGCGTGAAACACAAAAAAAATATCCTAACCCACATAAATGGCACAATCATACTCCCTTATTCAATAACAATGCACTCTTAATTGAAAAACGACATATAAGATTCCCTATATGGGAAGAGCAAGGCATACACTCATTAGGGGATGTTTTTAACAAACAGGGTTTTTGTAGTTATGGAGAAATATGCAAAAAATTTAATCTCACCAAGTCCACATGGCTTTTTTACATACAGTTACGGCTATGTTTGAAGTCTCACGGTGTTCCATTAGACATACCAATTGAACACCACAGATACCACAAATTCTTCTATGAAAGAGAGACATCGAGAGGTTTTGTTTCAGATTTTTATCATCAATTACTAACGTCCTCGTATGAAACCCTCCAACTAGACTCTGTCTGGAGGAGGGATATACCAGACCTGGAAAGTGACTTTGATTGGCAAGGGGCCTGGGCAAATGTCCGACTTACATCAAGGAACCCGGACCATCAACAAATCAATCTTAACTATATTCACAGGACATACTTGACTCCTATAAGACTGAACTGAATGGGTCTTAAACAAGACTCCAAATGCTCCCAATGTACAAATGGGGATGAAGGGACATTTATGCACATGTACTGGTACTGCCCACCAGTTAAGATATTCTGGAAAGATGTGAACCAACAATTATCAAAACTCTTATCTTGGAATATACCTGTACACCCCTCTGTATTACTATTGAATGATGTTTTTGAGTTTGCAGTACATCCACAGCTAAAGAGATTGGTTTTATCGGGTATCACAGTAGCTAAAAAGCTGATCGCATCACGCTGGTTTCAACCGGAAAAAATGTGCCGGCAAGTTTGGTTTCTTACATATCTCGATGTGATTTATCAAGAAATATCTACAGCAAGAATTCTGGGTCTCAATGAATCCAAAATGACAATGTGGTTAGAAGTGGTGGAGAGAATAAAAGCTAGCTTATAATGGTAGTGTCTGGTTAGGAGCGAGGGATAATGGAGGTACTATACAAAGAGGGGTCCGGGAGGGGGGGGGTTCGAGCTGGAGCATATGTGTGTAGGTTTTTAGATAACAGGTATTAGGGGTATATCCTGTATAAGACATTGGTATAAATGGTAATTTCGTTGGATATACACTGTGTATTAATGCTTGTCTATCTTATCGTGTGTTGTCATGTTTGTTTATATGTGTGTTTAAAAAATAATAAAAAAATAAAATACAGAAAAAGAAGATGATGAAGAAGAAGAAAAAGAAGAAGATGAAGAAGAAGATGAAGAAGAAGATGAAGGCGAAGAAGAAGAAGTGGAAGAAAAAGAAGGAGAAGAAGAAGGTGAAGAAGATGAAGAAGATGAAAAAGATGAAGAAGAAGATGAAGGAGAATAAGAAGAAATAGAAGATGAAGAAAAAGAAGAAGACGTAGATGAAGAAGGCAAAGGAGAAGAAGATGAAGAAAAAGAAGGTGAAGAAAGAAAGAAGAAGAAGAAGGTGAAGAAAAAAAGAAAGAAGAAGAAGAATATCTTATTTCTCATCTATAAATCAAACTAATAGGAATGTGGTGAGCAGTCAACATGTGAGGGCGTTGTTGATCATATGTACATACAGGCCTCTCTATATATACACTCTGTTACGCTTAATGTGGGAACACAGGGATACATGTAGCCTACTGTACATCCCCCGTCGGGTCTCTAAATGTCAGGGAAACGTGTGGATCCTTTAATTAGCCTCCTGCGCGCACGTCTCTGGCATGTTGAGTGCACGTTTAGGTTTGGATGAATAATTGAAACAGATTTTGGATATCAACCACAAAGTGTTCGCTGTATCTCAGCATGTCTTCTCCACTCCTGAGGTTAAAGGGGAGCGTTGAGGTACATCGGTTTAGGTTTATAAATGAATGTGCGTAAAAAGATGTGGAGAATTTAAGAAACAGGATTATCACTGTATTAGAGCCTTATTGACAGATTTATATTTTTTTTTAAATGGACCTGTCTCAAAACCCTGCCCTCTTTTCTTGATCCTCCAATCACAGCTGTCGCTTACCTCGGACTTCCTCGTACAAACAAAGTTTTGTCTAATCTCCCCTCCCCTGTCTTGAATGTTGCTAGACTATGCCCCCACTGGCCGGTTGTAGGAAGGATAGAAGCCTTGCATCACGTGTACCCTCCGGTACACGAGGAGGCAGCCGGTCACATCTTTTCACCTGCGAGCACGGACTCTCATTGGAGAGGTGTGGGAGGCTCACACTGCCCCCGCCATTTCCTGTCTCTGCTGTGCAGGCGCCCTGACCGACCTGTAGGAGTCGCTGTCCACAATGTCCAGATTACCACCCTTCGACTTCCCACCCGCCAATTGAGTTAGTATGACGGCCGGCCCAAGCCGGAAGCAACGCCGACAGCCGGAGTCGAACCTGGTGCCTTATCTATCTATCTATCTATCTATCTATCTATCTATCTATCTATCTATCTATCTATCTATCTATCTATCTATCTATCTATCTATCTATCTATCTATCTATCTATCTATCTATCTATCTATCTATCTATCTATCTATCTATCTATCCATCCATCCATCCATCCATCCATCCATCCATCCATCCATCCATCCATCCATCCATCCATCCATCCATCCATCCATCCATCCATCCATCCATCCATCCATCCATCCATCCATCCATCCATCCATCCATCCATCCATCCATCCATCCATCCATCCATCCATCCATCCATCCATCCATCCATCCATCCATCCATCCATCCATCCATCCATCCATCCATCCATCCATCCATCCATCCATCCATCCATCCATCCATCCATCCATCCATCCATCCATCCATCCATCCATCCATCCATCCATCCATCCATCCATCCATCCATCCATCCATCCATCCATCCATCCATCCATCCATCCATCCATCCATCCATCCATCCATCCATCCATCCATCCATCCATCCATCCATCCATCCATCCATCCATCCATCCATCCATCCATCCATCCATCCATCCATCCATCCATCCATCCATCCATCCATCCATCCATCCATCCATCCATCCATCCATCCATCCATCCATCCATCCATCCATCCATCCATCCATCCATCCATCCATCCATCCATCCATCCATCCATCCATCCATCCATCCATCCATCCATCCATCCATCCATCCATCCATCCATCCATCCATCCATCCATCCATCCATCCATCCATCCATCCATCCATCCATCCATCCATCCATCCATCCATCCATCCATCCATCCATCCATCCATCCATCCATCCATCCATCCATCCATCCATCCATCCATCCATCCATCCATCCATCCATCCATCCATCCATCCATCCATCCATCCATCCATCCATCCATCCATCCATCCATCCATCCATCCATCCATCCATCCATCCATCCATCCATCCATCCATCCATCCATCCATCCATCCATCCATCCATCCATCCATCCATCCATCCATCCATCCATCCATCCATCCATCCATCCATCCATCCATCCATCCATCCATCCATCCATCCATCCATCCATCCATCCATCCATCCATCCATCCATCCATCCATCCATCCATCCATCCATCCATCCATCCATCCATCCATCCATCCATCCATCTATCTATCTATCTATCTATCTATCTGTGTTGTATAATGACAATAACATTTACAGTAATCTAATCTAATTCGCCAGGAAATGTGCACAATCACCGTTTACTATTATGTATATACAGTATGTACATATGATGCAGATCACAGGCAGAGTATGATGTTATTACAGTACATATGATGCAGATCACAGGCAGAGTATGATGTCATTACAGTACATATGTGCCAACCAGTTAGCCCCTGTGTTCACCGCCATATTTAATCAATCCCTGGCGGAGTCAGTGGTCCCTGCCTGCTTCAAGATGTCTACCATCATCCCTGTACCGAAGAAACCCTCCCCAACATGTCTCAATGACTACAGACCGGTGGCACTCACCTCTGTGGTCATGAAATGTTTCGAGAGGCTGGTCAAGGATCACATTTGTGCCTCCCTCCCCAGTGATATGGACCCTATGCAATTTGCATACAGGACAAACAGGTCCACTGACAACGCGGTCTCCCAGGTACTGCACAGCACCCTCTCTCACCTTGACCGCCAGAAGGGGGGCTATGTGAGACTGTTGTTCATTGACTACAGCTCAGCGTTCAACACCATAGTCCCCACCAGACTGGTGGACAAGTTGATCGAGCTGGGTCTGAGCTCCGCTCTGAGCGCCTGGGTACTGGACTTTCTGAGTGAAAGACCCCAGGCGGTCAGGGTGGGGGGTCAGACCTCCAACACCATCACCCTGAGCATCGGGTCCCCCCAGGGCTGTGTTCTGAGCCCCCTGCTGTACTCACTCTACACACACGATTGTGTGGCCAAGTTCAGCTCCAACTCCATAGTGAAGTTTGCAGACGACACGGTGGTGGTGGGGCTGATCTCGGACAACGACGAGAAGGCCTACCGGGAGGAGGTTGAGGTACTGGAACGCTGGTGCCAGGACAACAGCCTGCTCCTGAACATTGGTAAAACCAAGGAGCTGATCGTGGATTATAGGAGAGGACAGCAGGAGACACACACACCACTGAGGATAAACGGGGCTACCGTGGACAGGGTGAGCAGCTTTAAGTACCTGGGGGTCCACATCTCAGAGGATCTGACATGGTCAACACACATAGACACAGTTGTAAAAAAGGCAAAGCAGCGCCTCTACCACCTGAGACAGTTAAGGAAGTTCAGAGTATCGGGGAAGATACTCCAGTACTTCTACTCCGGAGCTGTAGAGAGCATCTTGACTGGAAACATCACTGCCTGGTATGGAAACAGCACGGCACAGGACAAGAAGGCCCTACAGAGAGGTTCTATACAACAAGAGGTGCAAATCCAGAGCCTGCAGAATAATGAAAGACCCTCACCACCCCAATAACAGCCTGTTCCAGCTGCTGAGCTCAGGCAGATGCCTGCGAACCCCAGCTACTATAGGACAGAGAGGCTTCGGCTCAGCTTCTTCCCCCAGGCCATCAGAGACTTGAACACTGAACACTGAGTGCCACAGAACACTGAACTCTCCACACACAAGCACACATGAGCACACACACGACACGCACGCTGTACACGCTCGCACACTAGCAGCCACTTTAACATGAGCAAGCACACACTCATGCTGCACACGCCCACACTTATGGCCACAAAGGAAAGGTCACTTTAAAAATAGTATAGAAACAGTAACAGTGTATTGCACTACCAAAGGACCTAGTCCTCCATGCTCTGTAAATAACTATGTACAAATACCGAGATGTCCCACTATGTTACCTGTTTATTGCACAATGTTATTTTATTGGATTCTATTATATGTTGTACTACTGTATTGCACATCGTTGCGGGCAAGACCACCCGCATTTCATTGTATACTTGTATGCCGTGAAAAATAAAACTCTTGACTTGACTTGATCACAGGCAGAGTATGATGTCATTACAGTACATATGATGCAGATCACAGGCAGAGTATGATGTCATTACAGTACATATGATGCAGATCACAGGCAGAGTATGATGTCATTACAGTACATATGATGCAGATCACAGGCAGAGTATGATGATGTCATTACTGGGTTGACGACCACCAGGTTGCCGTCGTAGGTCCAGGTGCCGATCTTCATGCTGCAGTTCTGCAGGTCGAAGGGGAAGTGGAGCACAATGATCTCGCAGTAGCTCTTGAAGATGGCAGGGGGGTTCCAGGTGATCATCCCGGTGTGCTCCAGCAGCACCTTGGTCTCGTGGACAATGGCGAAGTCCCCGTCAGCACTGTGGTGTGGGGCGCAGACAGGAGACAGCATGGAGGGGATGTTACAACACGGGGGGGAAGGTCGTCGCCTGAGGCCTGCAGGCTGGGCCCTGTGGCCATCGCTCCCGCAGTCATACAGGCCAACCGACCAGAGGTCAGTCTGCCACAGGTACACTCTTAAAAAAAAATGTATTTGATTTTGTTTCATTTCAAACCTTTATTTCGTGGCATTCACTGGAACGCTGTTGCCTCTGGTCATGCAGGCTTAGGGTAAAAATTGCATTTGCAAGTCATTTCTTCCTATTTGTTTGAACTAGGGCTGTCAAAATTGGTCTCAAAATTTACGTTTGATTATTTGCTCTAAAAAAAATTATAATAATAATATATATAATAAAATAAAATAAATATAGGCAATCAAATGTAATCTGAATATAAAAATGAGAGAAAAATAAACAGTGTAAAGAATATAAATAATGTTCTATATAAATATATAGTGTTATTTGTATCGTGTCCAATATCAGATCATTTATTTAGGACCATTCCATATAAAACCTTTGCAGCGATTGAGTCATCTTAAAAATGAAAAAACAAAAAGAGTTAAATTATTATTTTCTTTTGTAACAACAACACAATCTGTTACATGCTAATAGTAGCATGTGTTTTACAACATGACATGCTGCGACCTCAGCGGGTAGAAAATGCTTGGCATGGCACAGGGTTAAGGGTTGAATTCCCACAGAGGCCATCATACTGAAAGATGTATATTGCTGTCATTCCATTGTAAGGGCACTTTGAGTCGAGTACAACAGAGGCACGATAGCAATGCAGTCACTGTGATGCACTGCTCTGTTGTATGTTAGAGCGATGCTCTGTTGTATGTTAGAGCGATGCTCTGTTGTATGTTAGAGCGATGCTCTGTTGTATGTTAGAGCGATGCTCTGTTGTATGTTAGAGCGATGCTCTGTTGTCGTGAGCGACGCACTGCTCTGTTGTTCTATAAGGTAACTTAGAACTGTACTTTGTAAAGAAACTCAAAGTGTTAAGAGCGACGCACTGCTCTGTTGCATGTTAGAGCGATGCTCTGTTGTATGTTAGAGTGATGCTCTGTTGTATGTTAGAGCGATGCTCTGTTGTATGTTAGAGCGATGCTCTGTTGTATGTTAGAGCGATGCTCTGTTGTATGTTAGAGCGATGCTCTGTTGTACGTTAGAGCGATGCTCTGTTGTACGTTAGAGCGATGCTCTGTTGTACGTTAGAGCGATGCTCTGTTGTACGTTAGAGCGATGCTCTGTTGTATGTTAGAGCGATGCTCTGTTGTATGTTAGGGCGATGCTCTGTTGTATGTTAGAGCGATGCTCTGTTGTATGTTAGAGAGATGCTCTGTTGTATGTTAGAGCGATGCTCTGTTGTATGTTAGAGCGATGCTCTGTTGTATGTTAGAACTCTGTAAAGAAACTCAAAGTATTAAGAGCGACGCTTTATTTATTTATTTATTTATTGAACAATTTCATCACACTTTTTACTGTCCGCTCTATTTAATTATTTTTAGCCTATTTTAAACTGAATCAAACCGCACTTTTTTACTCTATCTAATCTATTCTATGTTATTATCTGTATTTCTGAAAAACTGTGATTTACCTTACCTTGCTACCTCTATCTTTTTGTATTTAATTTTTTATGCTCGCTTATGCGCCTGTATTTTTTTTATGTTGTGAAGCACTTTGAACAGCAATTTCTGCAAATAAAGTTATTATTATTATTATTATTATTATTATTATTATTATTATTATTATTATTATTATTATTATTATTATTATTATTATTATTATTATTATTATTATTATTATTATTATTATTATCCTGTCCAGAGGAGGCATCGTTTTATATAGGGACGCTGGGGACATGGCCCTACCAGAGCCATGTAAACAAGAAGGGTCCCTAACAAAGACAATTGGTAGAGTGAAAACTGTAGTTTAAGTATTATAATTCACAACATTGTGGTCTCGTGAAACAGAGATTTTTTCTTTTTGGTAAAGGTTTTTTGGACCTAATTTGCTCTCAATTCAAACATACCCTCATCTGCACCTTGACCTATATTTACACTACCTACTTGCCCATATGCGCATACTCAGAGTAAATTATTGTGATGTATCACGGTTATGTGGGTTTTATTTTTGTTTATTCTAAGGTGCTTTGGCTTTATTTCATCTTTCTGTGAGGGACAGCTGTCTATTTCGTCTTTCTGTGAGGGACAGCTGTCTATTTCGTCTTTCTGTGAGGGACAGCTGTCTATTTCAGTCTTTCTGTGAGGGACAGCTGTCTATTTCGTCTTTCTGTGATGGACAGCTGTCAATCACTGGCCTCTGCAGTTAATTGCCACGCGGCATGGCAGGTGTGTGGGCTTGATTGCCTTTAAGTAGGTTTGGTTGACTGTGTTCGGATGCTTGTTGTCCATTTCATGGTTTTCAGAGTGTCCCAAGCTCATGCTTCTAGGGTTTTACTCTGTCTCTAGTGCTGTTTTTTTTCTTTTCTTGTTGTCTTCAACTGCTATAGGCAGTGGTGGTTATTTTGGGATTTTTACCCAGTTACTTTATACTGGTGTTTTGTGTTTCCTATACCGTTTTTATTTATTTTATTCTTCTGTTTTCCCACCCCCTCTCTCATCGCTTCCAGTGGTCACCCCTCTGGGGTAACTTTAATATTCCCCTTTTTGTGTGTGTCTGCATGTGTGTCCTACACCCCCCCCCCCCCAACCCTGACAAATTATATTGTTTACACTGCCTATTTTTATTCTATTTAAATGTTTACTTCTCCACTGTACTGTAATCAGGGCCGCCTCAGGGTGTGTGCGAGCAGTGCGGTCGCACAGGGCCTCGCGGGAAGGGTGGCCTCACAAAAGAAAAAAGAAAAAAAAAGATTTTTTTTTTTTTTATTTATTATTATTATTATTATTATTATTATTTTTATTTTTTTTGCTAGGCCCCCCTTCCCGCGAGGCCCTTTTTCATCACAGACCTAAAATCTAGTTTTGCTTATATGCTTATATATTTAACATTAGACACGTTTGTAGAATGTGTCTGACTTGTTCCTGGCTCTGCGGCTCTGCAGACTGCAGATACACTATTGGAGCTCTGGGGCTCTGCAGCAGACATACTATTGGTTTCAACGAAGGGAGGGGTTACATGTGTACAGTCGGCCGGCGTGCGTGCGTCAGCTGCGTCTGACTATTTTGCGCGTTATTATTATGCCAGCCAAGACGAAGAGTATGGTCGTTCGGCAGATGGACTGAAGATGAAAGTTGTTGCATGTTAGAAAATTCAGTCAAGCTAGCCATGTCGGCTTAGCTAAAGGCAGGGACAGCTAGTTAGCTTTAGCTACGTTATAATATCGAGTGCTAACGTGTGGTTCAGTCGGGATAGCCATGTCGGATAGTAGCTTAGCTAAAGGCTAACTAGCGTTAGCTAACCTAGAGAGAGCGCGTGCAGCATTGTTATGCCAAGATGAAGAGGACGGTCGTTCGGCAGATGAACTTCGTCAACTCCACGCGGTTGTCTCCATCCTCTTGGATGTTTGGTGAGTTTTTAATGCACTCTATTCTATTCCCGCCATGGAGATATCTCTCTCTCTCTCCCTCTCGGGCCGGCTAGCTATCGTGGCTACGTTATGTTGGCTAACGTTATGTGGAGCCAGCGGGCCGGCTAGCTATCGTAGCTGACGTTCTGTTGGTCCAGCAGGCCGGCTAGCTATCGTAGCTAACCATATGTTGAGCTAGCGGACCGGCTAGCTATCGTAGCTAATGTTATGTTGATCTAGCGGGCCGGCTAACTATCGTAGCCAACGTTATGTTGAGCTAGCGGGCCGGCTAGCTGTCGTAGACGTTATGTTGAGCCAAGCGGGCCGGCTAGCTAACGTTATAATGAGCCAAGCGGGCCGGCTAGCTAACGTAGCTAACGTTATATTGAGCCAAGCGGGCCGGCTAGCTGTCGTAGCTAATGTTATATTGAGCCAAAGCGGGCCGGCTAGCTAACGTAGCTAACGTTATATTGAGCCAAAGCGGGCCGGCTAGCTAACGTAGCTAACGTTATATTGAGCCAAAGCGGGCCGGCTAGCTAACGTAGCTAACGTTATATTGAGCCAAACGGGCCGGCTAGCTGTCGTAGCTAACGGTGTGTACCTGGTGTCAGTACCTGGCTACTCTATTTGCAGTTAGCCTCCTTAGCTGATGTCGGCCGTTGGCTCCTTGCTACTTTGTTTTCTCTGGTATAGATCCTCTTCTCTTTGGATTGAAGTGTTGATCTTTGTCCTTTTGGATCTATGTATATTCATGTTGCCTTTGAAGTTATCTTTTCCTTCTGTTTTGTTCTTCCATTAAAAGTTGAATATCCTTTAGGGGCTCATCTTAGCTGTCTTGTTTATCTCTCTCTCTCTGTCTGGACCACAGACCCATCTCTCTCTCTCTCTCTGTCTGGACCACAGACCCATCTCTCTTTCTCTGGACCACAGACTCTCTCTGTCTGGATCATCACAGACTCTCTCTCTCTCTCTCTCTCTCTCTCTCTCTCTCTCTCTCTCTCTCTCTCTCTCTCTCTCTCTCTCTCTCTCTCTCTCTCTCTCTCTCTCTCTGAGCATTGCATTGCTTATAGTTGTCAATTGTGTCGGTCAGTTCATTGCAATTTTTTGTTTTTTGTTTTCTACACTGCTTCTTCCCTTGCTGGATTTTCTGCATTACTGCCACTTGTACATGTGTGTTGTGGAGAAATGTGTACAGTGTTACAAAGCGATAACACTGTATATTGACTGTAGAACGGGAGCTCTCTCTCGCTCTCTCTCTCTCTCTCTCTCTCTCTCTCTCTCTCTTGCTATATGTTGACTGTATCATGCCCAGCCTCGGGCAGCGCTATTATTTAAGAATATGTTGACTGAATAAAAAAAAAAAAAAAAAATGTTTACCTTAGATGCGTTTCAATCTCGCACAGGGCCTCGCATTTCTCCCAGGCGGCCCTGACTATAATTGTATGACCTGTATCATGTCTTCTACCACCTGTACCCCCTCTCCCCTCCCCCCTCCCCCATGCTGCTATGATGCCTGAATTTCCCCAAGGGGATCAATAAAGGAATATCTTATCTTAATTTGTATGCAGCAAGTGCACATGTAAGATAAGATAAGATATTGCTTTATTGGTCCCCTTGGGGGGAATTAATGTAGGACAAATGCAATCAGTTCAGGAGGTTAATTAAAGAAACACCTGGATCATCTAGAGATTATTATGATGAAATGATCAGAGGAGCATACACACAAAAACACCTTAAGTGACTTACACACCACACACACACGTATTACACTGCTGCTATTGACACTGTAATATCATTTCTTTTTTTATTTATCTGCTGTTTTTTACCTTGTAGAAAATAAAACATATACCTTGTATTGTATAGTTTGTATAGATCGTTGTGTATTGTTGTTTACAAATATACTACGGTTGAGGAGCCGGGGAAAACAAGCATCTCACGTTTTTCTGAATGTATGTACATTTTAAAAAGCGGAATCTGATGCTCTTTGTAGCTAAAAAAAAGACACCATTCACTCTCAAAGTTGTTCAAAAAGATTATTCTCGCATGTTGAGGGTCCCTAAGCTCCAGTCAAACCTCCTGTCCTGTTTCAACAGCTGTGTTTTTAAGAGTGCGGCAGAGTATAGCAGGTTGTCGGGGGGAAATAGCAGCGTGTCAGACGCAGCCATATGGCGCGACGGAACCTGTGAATACTGAGGCCACATTTAGCCCGATGCAATCTGAGCTTTCACACCCTCCACAGACACAGTGAGGACAGGAAACACACCCTCCACAGACACAGCAAGGACAGGAAACACACCCTCCACAGACACAGTGAGGACAGGAAACACACCCTCCACACAGACACAGTGAGGACAGGAAACACACCCTCCACAGACACAGTGAGGACAGGAAACACACCCTCCACAGACACAGTGAGGAAACACACCCTCCACAGACAAGGTGAGGACAGGAAACACACCGTCCACAGACACAGCGAGGACAGGAAACACACCCTCCACAGAGACACAGTGAGGACAGGAAACACACCCTCCACAGACACAGTGAGGACAGGAAACACACCCTCCACAGACACAGTGAGGAAACACACCCTCCACAGACACAGTGAGGACAGGAAACACACCCTCCACAGACACAGTGAGGAAACACACCCTCCACAGACAAGGTGAGGACAGGAAACACACCCTCCACAGACACAGTGAGGACAGGAAACACACCCTCCACTGCCACAGTGAGGACAGGAAACACACCCTCCACAGACACAGTGAGGACAGGAAACACACCGTCCACAGACACAGCGAGGACAGGAAACACACCCTCCACAGAGACACAGTGAGGACAGGAAACACACCCTCCACAGACACAGCGAGGACAGGAAACACACCCTCCACAGACACAGTGAGGACAGGAAACACACCCTCCACTGCCACAGTGAGGACAGGAAACACACCCTCCACACAGACACAGTGAGGACAGGAAACACACCCTTCACAGACACAGTGAGGACAGGAAACACACCCTCCACAGACACAGTGAGGACAGGAAACACACCCTCCACAGACACAGTGAGGACAGGAAACACACCCTTCACAGACACAGTGAGGACAGGACACACACCCTCCACACAGACACAGTGAGGACAGGAAACACACCCTCCACACAGACACAGCGAGGACAGGAAACACACAGACACAGCGAGGACAGGAAACACACCCTCCACAGACACAGCGAGGACAGGAAACACACAGACACAGCGAGGACAGGAAACACACCCTCCACAGACACAGCGAGGACAGGAAACACACAGACACAGCGAGGACAGGAAACACACCCTCCACAGACACAGCGAGGACAGGAAACACACCCTCCACAGACACAGCGAGGACAGGAAACACACCCTCCACAGACACAGTGAGGACAGGAAACACACCCTCCACAGACACAGCGAGGACAGGAAACACACCCTCCACAGACACAGCAAGGACAGGAAACACACCCTCCACAGACACAGTGAGGACAGGAAACACACCCTCCACAGACACAGTGAGGACAGGAAACACACCCTCCACAGACACAGTGAGGAAACACACCCTCCACAGACAAGGTGAGGACAGGAAACACACCGTCCACAGACACAGCGAGGACAGGAAACACACCCTCCACAGAGACACAGTGAGGACAGGAAACACACCCTCCACAGACACAGCGAGGACAGGAAACACACCCTCCACAGACACAGTGAGGACAGGAAACACACCCTCCACTGCCACAGTGAGGACAGGAAACACACCCTCCACACAGACACAGTGAGGACAGGAAACACACCCTTCACAGACACAGTGAGGACAGGAAACACACCCTCCACAGACACAGTGAGGACAGGAAACACACCCTCCACAGACACAGTGAGGACAGGAAACACACCCTCCACAGACACAGTGAGGACAGGAAACACACCCTCCACACAGACACAGTGAGGACAGGAAACACACCCTCCACACAGACACAGCGAGGACAGGAAACACACAGACACAGCGAGGACAGGAAACACACCCTCCAAAGACACAGCGAGGACAGGAAACACACAGACACAGCGAGGACAGGAAACACACCCTCCACAGACACAGCGAGGACAGGAAACACCCTCCACAGACACAGCGAGGACAGGAAACACACCCTCCACAGACACAGCGAGGACAGGAAACACACCCTCCACAGACACAGTGAGGACAGGAAACACACCCTCCACAGACACAGCGAGGACAGGAAACACACCCTCCACAGACACAGTGAGGACAGGAAACACACCCTCCACAGACACAGCGAGGACAGGAAACACACCCTCCACAGACACAGTGAGGACAGGAAACACACCCTCCACAGACACAGTGAGGACAGGAAACACACCCTCCACAGACACAGTGAGGACAGGAAACACACCCTCCACAGACACAGTGAGGAAACACACCCTCCACAGACACAGTGAGGACAGGAAACACACCCTCCACAGCCACAGCGAGGACAGGAAATACACCCTCCACAGACACAGCGAGGACAGGAAACACACCCTCCACAGACACAGCGAGGACAGGAAACACACCCTCCACAGACACAGTGAGGACAGGAAACACACCCTCCACACAGACACAGTGAGGACAGGAAACACACCCTCCACAGACACAGCAAGGACAGGAAACACACCCTCCACAGACACAGTGAGGACAGGAAACACACCCTCCACAGACACAGCGAGGACAGGAAACTGTGATTCCAGAACATCACAACACTCAAGTTATTTTTAAAAAGGGGCAATTGACCAAAAATGAAAAAATTCTATTAAATAGAAAATGTCTTACCCAAAGTGGTATCTATCCATCCAGATTTGTTTTGATGTGATTCGCCTAGTTTTGGAGATATGAGTAGCTATGTGATAGGGTACCACTACCTTGTGTATACTGTTTACCTTTACTCTTAGTATGTATTCAGATTTAAATGATTTCTTGCCTATATTTATGGGTATATTTAGGCTTACTTGTTGTACAGGACGAGGTGGGGTCTCCAGATGGAAGGCTTACTTGTTGTACAGGACGAGGTGGGGTCTCCAGATGGAAGGCTTACTTGTTGTACAGGACGAGGTGGGGTCTCCAGAGGGAAGGCTTACTTGTTGTACAGGACGAGGTGGGGTCTCCAGATGAGATGGAAGGCTTACTTGTTGTACAGGACGAGGTGGGGTCTCCAGAGGGAAGGTTTACTTGTTGTACAGGACGAGGTGGGGTCTCCAGATGGAAGGCTTACTTGTTGTACAGGATGAGGTCAGGTCTCCAGATGGAAGGCTTACTTGTTGTACAGGATGAGGTGGGGTCTCCAGATGGAAAGCTTACTTGTTGTACAGGACGAGGTGGGGTCTCCAGAGGGAAGGCTTACTTGTTGTACAGGACGAGGTGGGGTCTCCAGATGAGATGGAAGGCTTACTTGTTGTACAGGACGAGGTGGGGTCTCCAGAGGAAAGGCTTACTTGTTGTACAGGACGAGGTGGGGTCTCCAGATGGAAGGCTTACTTGTTGTACAGGACGAGGTCGGGTCTCCAGATGTCAGTGGATGGAATCCTGATCTTCTTGATTCCACCATAATCATCTGGGTTCCAGTTCAGGTTCACGTCTAGCCATCGCTGGAGAGGAGAAGAGAGGGAGAGAGAATACAGTGGATTGGCAAATCATATTAACTGTAGATGGACACATTACATTATATATTATATATATATTTGTATATAGTAGTTTTATTCAGTCATCATCTCACACAATACAATATGCACAATAATTTTACAATATTTGATTTGACAGTGACTGAAAAGGTACAGACTGAAGCATAATGCTTATACATGCCTGTCCTATATTCTTAACAACATTTAGACTCCAAAACAGTATTCTAAAAGAAATGAACAAAAAAATTAAGTAGTATTCACCTTTGTAGTTTTCAAAAGCTTTACAAACCATTTTCTTAAAAACCAAAAGCGAATGACTCATTCTTAACTTTATATCAGCATTGTTCCACAAGTTAACCCCAATAATAGAAATACACCTCCTTTGAAACGGTAAATTTACAAATATCTCTCAAATCATATTTTCTTTCATGTATTGAAAAAAAAAACTTGCACAATCACAACTCTTCATACTTGTTCATACCTCACTGTTCATACGTTTTGCACATTACTGCTCATATGCACAGCCCTGCTAAATATTCCATCCTCTATTCCACCCTGTAACTATTCAACACTGTTTTTATTCTAATTAGTGTATATACCTGACCACATCATGCACAGTTATACAGCCCTGGCTTATTCCTATTATTCTTTTTATTTTATTATTTTATTCTATTCTATTGTGCTTCTATGTTCATTAGTGTGGGTGACCTGGCGACCACCCTGGACCACTTTCCCCGAAATGG
This sequence comes from Notolepis coatsorum, assembly GCF_963971535.1. Taxonomy (NCBI): domain Eukaryota; kingdom Metazoa; phylum Chordata; class Actinopteri; order Aulopiformes; family Paralepididae; genus Notolepis; species Notolepis coatsorum. The sequence goes on along the minus strand of NC_140169.1, from coordinate 156,844,302 downwards.
GACTGAAAAACTACTTTTTTGTCAAAAGATTATTTTTTTATGAAAAATATAAAATATTTAAAAAAAAACGTATTAAAAAACTTTTCTGAGTTTAAATTTTTTTTCGGGAGGTTGTGCCATTGTACTCAGTAGGGATGTCCTCTTTCATTGGTCTATGTTGACCATGCCCATAGTTTGGCTCCTCCCCCTTTTTGTATCTTTTGAACCGTTTGTCATAGAGACTCGCAAGAGACCCTCTCCCGTTGGCCGGCGGTGCACAGGCGTCACCCACACTTTCACAATTCCCCCCGCGTGGAATTGTCTAGTTTAGTTTATATTCCATTTTATTTTATTCCACCTTTTTATTTTCTATTCTACCATAATTGTCTGTCCGTCAATGTCGCACCAAAAACTACCAAATCAAATTCCTTGTCTGTGAAAACTACTTGGCAATAAAGACCTTTCTGATTCTGATCCCGATTCTGATTCTGATTCTATTGTCAATCTCTTTGTGCATATCCATATTGCACAATTTAAAAAGCAGCTTAAAAAATACACATTAGAGAAATATAGAAATGAGTAATGCGGATAAACTAAGTTATATTGTGTTATGTAGTGTTGTATTGTATTTACTGCTGTCAAGCGACTCAAGTTTTTTCTTTTTGTACTATAAATAAAAGTATATTATATAATGTATTATACTAATTTATCTTATATGAAGTCAAATTAATGGAACAAAACATGTAAATGTAAGGGGGTAGGGATCAATAAGCTTAGCTTCCCTCTACTCCTTTTTTGAACATGACAACTAACTACATTGCTCTTGACTTTTTGTTTATAATTTATTTTTCATTATGATTGTTCTGTTTGACGGAGATTTATATTGTGATTTGTTTGGAGGAATGTGGAGAATACATGTTCAAAAATAAACTTTTTCATTCATTCAATCTCTTTGTGCATTCTGTCCTCATTTGTATCCTGTACGTGTGGGATGTGATTTATAACAAGAGGCTTCTGAGGAAACATTTTGTACCTTAAGGATATTGAACATATACCCCCCCCCCCCAACAGTATATATATATATACACTAACGTCTGACACTGTGATTGTTATTTGTGTATTGCTATTCTGTATATTGTTGTTATTTTGTATTTTGTACAGGACTGTAACATTGTCTTATTGTATAGCATTTTATGTTTCTCTTTATTACTTGTGATTTTATTACTGCACCTTATTAAGCTTGAGTCCAAAATCTTGTTGTATGCAAATACAATGACAATAAAGTACAATATAATCTAACAATCTAATCTATATACATAATAATAATAATAATAATAATAATAATAATAATAATAATAATAATAATAATAATAATAATAATAATAATAATAATAATAATAATAATGTATTCCTAATGTATTGCTGGAATATTAACAGCACAACAATCCTTCCTACATAACACTCTGTGGCTACAGTGTCTCTCTATCTCTTGATGACACAGACGTGCTGATATGGATCCTGGCAGATAATTAACCCTTTCACTGCCACCCTACAGAATGTTAACCCTTTACTATCACTAGGTGAAAGGGTTAACCTGCTGTTGTGTGGCAGTGAAAGGGTTAACCTTCTGTGTGTTGTCACAGTGAAAGTGTTAACCGTTTGGTAGTGCAGCAGTGACGGAGAGCAACCCCATGCCGCATGTTGCTGTTGACAATCTGGTTGAATTTGATTTGCCCCCCCCTCCCCCACTGCCTCAATGCCACCGATACTATTGATTGACTATTCATTATTCGCACATCATCACAGCTCCCAATGTACTCTGTTTTGTCCTTTTTGTGTGCTTTGTTTCGCTCGTATCCTGCTGTCTTTGTAAAGCTGTATAATTGTATTGATTTTTGTCTAATACAATGAAACAAAGTAGTATTAGTTAGCATTATAATAGTTAACATAATATTGTGTTTTTTGTATGATTACTATTGGCGTAATAATATATCACAAGAAGTGAATTGTGAGCAAATTAGGCAAACGGGAAAGATGGCACTAGAAACTACAGTTAATCCAATAACTCCCTTTATATCCCAGTATCATTAGATTAGATTGTATTGTCATTATGTAGCACAAGTACAGTACAACGTAAATAAGCTTGGCATCCAACCAGAGTGCAAATGTAACAGTAAAGTGCAACAGTAATATACAACATACAGGTGATTAAGCTGGGTAAGTGGGTATGAATATACATTTATACTACTGAGTAATAGTGCTAATCAGATGTATGTGTACAGAGTTGTAGTATTAATATGTACAGTGATACAGGTATAAAGACACTATGGTAGTAAGTCATACTGGCCAGCAGTGTAACTAGTAAGAGGTAAGGGATATGTACAGATATAGATATACTATCTACAGATATGTAAAAGGTTATGCAGGTATGCACAGACAGATGTGGATAGATATATCACATATAGAACAGGCAATCCATGTGACAAACAACATTACTGTAAACTAAGAAACACGGTAACCAAATTGAATAAATGTAGAAAGAAGGAATACTACATGCAGAAAATCAGTGATTCTAAAAATGATGGGAAAAAATTATGGAGAACGTTAAATAACATAATGGGGAGGAACTCAAACATGCATCCTTCCTTTATAGAAACAGAGGGTAAATTCCTTACCAAGCCAGCAGATATTGCAAATCATTTTAATGATTACTTTACAAATAAAGTAAACAAGCTGAGGAACGCCATGGGTGCAGTCGATGACACAGTGTCACATAACATCATTAAAGATTGTATCATGAAGGAGAGGCAGTGCATGTTTGAGTTCCACCATGTTACAGAGGAACATGTTGAAAATATGCTTTTACACCTGTCTGATGATAAATCTCCTGGTATTGACAACTTGGATGGTAAACTGCTCAAAATGACTGCCAAATACATATCTAAGCCATTAAGTCACATCTTCAATAAATGTCTAGAGCAAGGTGTGTGCCCTGAGATCTGGAAGGAAGCCAAGGTTATCCCATTACCTAAGGACAAAAGAAAAACCTTCGCTGGTTCCAATAGTCGACCCATAAGTCTCCTCCCAGTGTTAAGTAAAATAATAGAAAAAATTGTATACACCCAAATTCAAAACTACTTTTCAAGTAATAGTCTGATAACGGACTACCAACATGCATATAGAGATGGTCAATCTACAAGCACAGCACTTGCCCAAATGACTGACGAATGGTTTAAGAGCATGGATGATAGGAGGCTTGTTGGAGCTGTGATGTTAGACTTTAGCGCAGCTTTCGATGTGAACGATCATAGTCTGCTGCTGAACAAACTCAAATGCTATGGCTTTGGCTCTGTTGCCATGTGTTGGATGGAGACCTACCTGACTAGGAGAACCCAGAAAGTATTTTTCAATGGGAGCTTTTCTGAAAGTAAGGTGTTGCAGTGTGGGGTCCCACAGGGAAGTTCGCTTGGGCCTTTGCTATACTCAATATTCACAAACGACCTCCCTTATGTATTAAATAAATCTAGTGTAATCATGTATGTTGACGATTCGACAATGTACAGTGCAGCATCAACATGTAGTGAGTTAAACAATATACTTGGAATAGAGCTTAAAGCCATAACAGACTGGGTCAACAATAACAAACTGGTACTCAACATTGAAAAAACAAAAGCTATGGTATTCGGATCCAGGCACATATTAAGCAGCGATCCACAATTAAGACTGACTCTGGCTGGTCAGCCAGTGGAACAGGTAAAAGAGGCTAAGTTGCTTGGCATGGTTCTTGATTCAGGTTTAAAGTGGACAAAGCAAATTGACAGTATAATAACAAAAATAGGAAGGAGCATAGCTGTGACAAGAAAATGCACAAAGTATTTAACACCAACCACTTTGAAAGAAGTCATCCAGGCTCTGGTTTTGTCACATCTTGAGTACTGTCCCGTCATATGGTCATCAGCAGCAAAAACACATATACAGAAACTACAAATAGCTCAAAATAAGGCTGCAAGGCTAGCTCTCCACTGTTCAAAGCGCACTAACATTGGAGTTATGCACAGACAATTATCATGGCTTACGGTTGAGAAACGTCTGCAATCCCGTCTCATTACTTTTCTCAGAAATGTTCAAGTTGTCAAAAAACCACAGTATTTTTATGATCATATAGTTTACATAAGAGAAGAACATGACCATATGACTAGACAAGCTACGTCAGGCCACCTAATGGCACCTAAACCGAGAACAAATCTACTAAAATCTTCTGTGACTTACTGTAGTGACACTAGTTAATAATGACATCCTGTTCTCTCTGTCAATTGTGGGATGTAAAAGGTTTAAGCATATGTTTATGGTATATATCTGTTTTAGATCTAGGCATATGTTACTGTATGTGTCTATATGTGAAGATCCGTGGCAGAGGAGACAGCTCTCTATGACGGGTGCACACTTATATAACTTGTATACACTTGTATCTTATATAAGCTGTATATTCTTTATACACCTTAGGCTATGTACTGTATATTACGGCAGCCTGCCTCGTCTTCTCCTCTTACTGTCAGAACGAGAGAGGCCCATGTAGAAGGAGTTACCCTTAGGAATGCGGCCATAGAGACAGCATGCTCTGCACAATGAAGAATGAAAAGAGCAGGTTGGCACAGAGATGAGATGAGAACAGAGGAGAGAATCACTGTCTTAGTTAAATTACAAAATATATATACATGGATGTGTATCTGTATATATCTGTATATGTATGTACTATATACTACTATATATATATATATATATATATATATATATATATATATATATATATATATATATATATATATATATATATATATATATATATATATATATATATATATATATATATATATATATTATATATATATATATATCTATATATACTATATATACTATATACTATATACTCATGCAAGAAGTGCAAGAAGTGTGAATTGCTTCCATGTCAATACTGTTTGGCCACTAAAGAATGTGAAGACGACCTTGGGCCTCTGCTAGTAACGAATAGGGATTTTCCAGCACAAGGTAGTCGGTTGCTCAAGTTACTGTGACGAATACAGGGGGAGGAGAATTCATCGGTGTGTAGTGTACGTTGGTTGGCTAGTGAAGTGACATCGCCGTGATGTCACTGTTTTTAGACCAATAGCAATGTGATGCCGGATCGATATAAAAGTGACTGCTCCAGCCTCGGAGCACAGATTTTAAGATTTTACCATTTTGTTACCTGGCAGGCACAAGCCGTGTTAGACCTTTGCGATCTTAAGAGATAAGATGTTTTGTTTTATATAATCTTTTAAACTGTAAAGGATATTTCCAATACAGTCTTTTTTGTAACTTCATTGAAATAAAGATGATTTTTTATAATTATCTTTTGAGTCCTTGGACTGATTTCTGGAGCCAGCAATGTGCCACGATGCCGGCCGACGCCCTGAGTTCCTATTGATGGTGACTATAAATGTACTGTAACCTAATACGGATTGAATCAATTGACTGGTTAATGCTTTTCAGCTAAAAGATATATATATATATATATATATATATATATATATATATATATATATATATATATATATATATATATATATATATATATATATATATATATATATATATGCTATGTACTGTATAAATAATATACATGACAATGTTTGCTGTTTGCGGGTTCCGGTATCTCTGTGTCCGACGAACTCTGTCGAGTTATGTGGGAAATCGATCCGTCTAAATCACTGCAGGATTTGGATGGTCGATCCCGCTGGCGGAGGAGGAGGACAGGAGGTGCTGGGGCGTGCGAACAATGATTGCGTGTTAGTACAGTGGTAATACTTATTAACAAAGTAGTAATACAACCAAGCTTTCAAATGAGCAGTATTACAAGTCCTTTCGTAAAATGATGATAATGATGATGGTAATAATAATAATATAATATGTTTATTATAGGCATATAAGAGTTCTCCTAAGACATACATTCGGTTTATTACAAACAAGAAGAGATTAACAACTCTTCATGATTACATTTCATAGCAACTGGATATAACTAGACCAGTGACTTGAAGTAATCTAGACAGAAATAGTAATTGACTCGAGAACTTGGCGAGTTTAGCACCTCGCCGGGGGATATCGAGCGGCCACGGGTTTATATCTCGAGTAGGTGATTGAGATATATAGAGACTACCTGTAGCTCTTAACACTTACAGAGCTATCATAGAATGGAACTCATTGCCAAGCTACTTAGCTGAAATAGAATCCAAGGCTACCTTTAAGAGGAAGTTAAAATGCCATCTGCTGATGAGCATGCACTGAGCCATTATGGCAAAGAGGTGAAAACCAGTTGACTGTTGGTTGTGTTTAAGTTGATGGCGGTGAGTGCTGCTCAGGAAGCACTATTTGTTTGATTTTAGTTATTTTAGTTATTTTAGTTATTTTAGTTATTTTAGTTATTTTAATTGAATGCTTTTTGCTGGTGGATATCTTGTACTATATCATTCTAACTGATGTTGATAGTGATGTAATGTAATTGATGATGTGACTGATGTTGATGTTGATGTAATGTATTGATGTTGATGTTGATGATGATGTAATGTATGTATTGATGTAATGTAATGTATTGAATGTTGTTGTACATTTGTGCGTGCCGGACCCCAGGAAGAATAGCTTTTGCCTAGTGCAAAAGCTAATGGGGATCCTAAATAAACATAAACATAAACACATATATATTCGGTAAGAATAAATATATATATATATATATTGGCATATACATCCTTATTGTACATGCTATCATACAAATTTATATGGGTTATATGCAGGTGTATAAGTAGGTACTGTATATAGAAGGAGTATGCAGGTATATATATGCAGTAAATATACATATATAAATGTATATATATGGTATATACAGCACTATTGTAGGCCCTACATGCTATCATACACAGGCACGTGCACACAGAGGCCAAGGGGTGCTTGAGCACCTGCCTTTTTGAGCCTCATCAAAAAAGTGCCTTTTTTATTTTTATTTTTTTTAACTGAAAAATGTCAGGATAGAATCAAAATATTAGGTAAAGAGAGAGAGATGCCCCATATTCCATTGCAGTTTGCATGGCCTCCTCAGCGTGCCTCTACACGGACCTATATATTTTATGCATAGCGTGGGTGGTGATGATGATGATGATAGAAACCGCTGTGGCGCATACAGTTGAATGCTGGTATTACACTCATTGAGGGACATGAAGAAGTCAAGTCCGATTGGATTTGGGAATCTCAAATACAAATCGGGATTGGAATAAAAAATGCATTATTAAACAATACAGAATATACAGCACTTCTTGGGGTCTGTAGGGTAAGCACTTATTCCCTCCCCCCTGAACATTTATGGAGATGTATGGGCCTTTTAAGTCAGTGATAAAAGTGTCTTTCAAGGATAAGTGAGCTCCTGCACTGATTAGTATGTTCAATATTCAATATTTGATCACCAAAACCCCCCAAAAAGCATAAAAAGGGGGCCCCCGCTACGCGCGCTCGGTTAATATATACACACAAGTGTAGTGCCTTTTTCAGCCTTTGAGCACCTGCCCCTCTAAAGTCCTGTGCACGTCCCTGATCATACACAGGGATATGGGTAACTATAATATGAGATAGGTAGTTTTATATATATATATAATACATAATAATAATGTATTCCTAATGTATCACTGGAATACTAACAGCACTGGCTACAGGAATCCTTCCTACATAACATGCTGTAGATATAGTGTCTCTCTATAGCGGCACGGTGGTGTAGTGGTTAACACTGTCGCCTAGAACACGCCCTCTTTTTGACAGGTCGGTTTGAATTTGACAGCGCGCGGAAGCTTTGAGTTTGATAGTGAGATAGTTGGTTAAAGTGAGTATAGAGTAAGTAGTAGAGTGTTATTTTGTTTTTTGTATAGTGTAGTTTCCCCCAACGGCTTTTAGCTGTTTGGGGGAAATTGACGATTGTCTCGAGGCTCGGACGGGAAATCATGGCAACAAACATTTCGAACGGTGGGCGGATTCCGAGACAGACGGATGAAATGAATGAACGAAAATATGAGTTAAGATTAACAGTTGAGGTGGACATTGAGGGGCCTGATAGTCACAATGATGGAGCTTTTGAGGGCGATAAAGTCGGAGTGTGGGACTGTCATTGGATGTCGATACAAGACGCCCAAGAAGTATGAAATCATGTTGATGGATGAGAAGGTGAAGGAGAAACTGATGGACGGATTTAAAATCAAGGACAGTAGAATAATGGCAACAGAACTGTCGAACGATGAGGTTGTCGTCTCTTTTTTGGGTCTGCCTTTATACGTAACGGATGAGGACATTCTCGAGAAACTGAAGCTATGGGGTGTGGCGGCGGTAACGCAGATCAAGAGAAGGACGTGGCCTGGAACAGACATTATAGACGGCACAAGGTTCGTAAAAGTGAAGTTCACTGGTATGTCAAATCCCTGCCGTATTCGACCCGGTTTGAGACTCAACAGGGGATGGAACATTTTCGAGTGATCCATAATAGGCAGGTGCGAGTTTGTAGGCTGTGTCTTCAGCCTGGTCACGTCCTGAGAGATTGCCCGGACTTCAAATGTCACAAATGTGCCCAGCAAGGTCACTACGCTCGAGAGTGTGACACTGAACGAAAGTGCAGGGGATGTGATGAAAAGTACGAGCCAGTGGCGGCTCGCCACTAGGGGCGCAAGGGTGCCGACCCACCTGCTGGCCAGCTGCTGTTAAATCAGAGAAGAAGAAAATAAAACTTTTTCGTTTTTGTGTTTTATAGCCCTATAAATAATATAAACATGTTTAAAATGAATAATATTTACTCATTTTAAGTATGTTTGTATTTCCAATGCACAATATAACGTTATTATCTAAATTAAAAAAACATCGTTTTCATGAGCAGGAAGTGACGTTTTTTTTTATTTTTTCGTATTTCTCGCCCGGGCTAGAAGCGATAGCGCTCTGAGTGCGCGTCACAGTTTGATCGCTGTCTCCGTCACAGCCAATCAGTGCATAACGCGTTGTGCGTTGAAATATGACTATTATGTTGGAATCCGAGCGCGATTTGAAGCGGTCTAGGCAGCAGCGTGAACTTCCGTGAAGAATTTCCATAGCCGCATTTTCGTGGAGACGCTCTCTGATTGGCCGACGCGATGCCAGTTTTTTTCCATAGCCGCATTTCTCGGGTTGGCTTAGAGAGAGAATGCGCCAGGAGGAGGTAGTTCTTATCACAGCAACAGCAGTTCAGTCGACTCGTCAACAACAACAGCAACTACACTGAGCTTAGGCACTCTTTCAAAGTTGGTTAAGGTTAGAGTTTGTCTTAGAGCATGGCGATAGAACGCCAGGTAGTTTGCAGGCTGTTCGAGGCGGAAATGGACAAAGACACAGCTCTTCACTCACACAGCTTGTTGGCTAACAACAAGCTATATGGATGCGGACAATGGATGGACATCAACACAGGCTGGATGGACAATGCCATGGAGTGGATATACTTTATCAACAAGCCAACAACAAGGTAGATTAGCGATCTCAACTCTAGTTTAATACATGATACGTTGTCTACTGATGCCGCATAACGTTGTAACGTTACAGCTACTGCTAGCTGTTAGCTCCGTCATCTTAGCTGGCCACTTTTATAATTACTTCATGGAAACGGAGTAACGTTAACGTTTAAACGTTATGTCGAGGTCATACAATACTACAGTCGACATAAGGTTAACGTTACCCCGTTTCCATGAAGTGTTTAAATAGCAGCAATCTTGTTGAAAATGTAACTTTACTAAAATGCTCTCTCTCTCTCTCTCTCGCTCTCGCTCTCGCTCTCTCTCTCTCTCTCTAATTTCGCCGCATGTGGGACATAACCACTCAGACAATGAATGGTAACTTGTTTAAAATAACGAGCTTTACAAATGTGTTTATTATTGAATGGATCTGACATCATCTGAGAGAGAGAGAGAGAGCGAGAGAGAGAGAGAGAGCGAGAGAGAGAGAGAGAGAGAGCTGTGCGTGTTTGTGTTGGGCTTTTTTTACCTAGCGCCCCTAGTGGCGAAGTACCCAGCGGCCGCCACTGGTACGAGCAGTGTACATGCATGCCCTGGAAGCGCTACGAGGAGCAGGGTACGAGAGGTGAGACCGGTGGGGCTGCCAAGAAGAGTGGAAACGACGGAGGAGAAGCCACTGAGACGGAGAAAACAGGTGGAGAGGACGAGGGTGAGGCAGAAGCAGATGATGAAGACGAAGGAGAGGAAGAAGACGAAGGAGATGATGAAGCGGAGGAGGATGAGGAAGAGGAGGAGATCACGCAGACCCCAGATGGAGATCAAGTGGAGACGGTGACAGGGGAGAGCGCAGAGCTGAGTGCGCGTCAGAGTGAACAGGAGAGTGACGGCCTGAGCACACAGCACGCAGATGACGAGGAGAAGGAGCTGACAGCGCGGCAGAGAGGGAGAGAGGACACCGCAGGCCTGAATGAAAACATAGATGGTTTTGATTTGGGTCTACTGAAGTCCATGGAGAGACAGCTGGGATCCGGAGCATCTACAGGCGAAACAAGAGCTACTGGGTCTGGGCCGCGGACACGGGGAGGCAGCGCTGGCGGGCGAGGAGGCGGCAGAGCGCATCTGGAGGCGCGCGGCGAAAGGGACGCGGCAGAGGGAACGTCTACATGCGCGGAGGAGAGGAAGAAGAGGGAAGGGTCTATAGGAGGCTCAGAGGGGTTGCCAGGGACCGGGGAAGAGGTGGGGGCTGCATCAGAGGACTCTGAAGAGATGGACACCAGCACTGCGGTCAAGTGAGCCGTCTTTTGCTTTTGCGTGGTCAAGTGAGCCGCTCTTGTTTTTCGAGTGCGCGATTAGTTCCAGGTTTACGGTAATGCATTCAAACAACCCTGGGAGGCTGTTGTAATGAACCGACGTGACTTTTGAACACAGTCTCGCAAGTAGATCTTACAGAAATACTTAATATGACATTGAATGCGCATCGAATCAATAGGACGTTTAGTCTAATCAATAGGACGTTTCGTATGTGCAGTATTATTGAACATCGAATCAATAGGACGCGCAGTATATTCGACCACTAAACAAAAGCTACAGACAATTCCACAGAGGAACACTTCCGGTGAGGATTTCAAAGTAAAGGATGGCATGTGGTTCATTTCTATTATTTCATAAGTAGTTTATTACACTGCCATGTTTGTACTTAATACTTCTCAAGACTACTTGCACAAATAATATTAACTACTTTTACTGTGTACTTTGAGTAATTTGAGTTTCAAAGTCCTTTTTATAGAACAATGAGTATTTTCGACTAACTTTGATGTGGGATTTTCCCATAAGCACTTTATGAAACTGCCATGGTTGTACTTAGTACCCCTTAGACTACTTGTACAAATTATATGAAATATTTTTACTGTGTACTTTTTGAGTAATTTCAGTTTTAAAGTCCTCAGAATCAGCATTTTCGACTAACTTTGATGTGGGATAAAAAAAGATTTTCCCATAAGCACCTTATGAAACTGCCATGGTTGTACTTAGTACCTATTAGACTACCTGTACAAATTATATGAAATATTTTTACTGTGTACTTTTTGAGTAATTTCAGTTTCAAAGTCCCCAGAATCAGCATTTTCGACTAACTTTGATGTGGGATAAAAAAAGATTTTCCCATAAGCACCTTATGAAACTGCCATGGTTGTACTTAGTACCTCTTAGACTACTTGTACAAATTATATGAAATATTTTTACTGTGTACTTTTTGAGTAATTTCAGTTTTAAAGTCCTCAGAATCAGCATTTTCGACTAACTTTGATGTGGGATAAAAAAAGATTTTCCCATAAGCACTTGATGAAACTGCCATGGTTGTACTTAGTACCTCTTAGACTACCTGTACAAATTATATGAAATATTTTTACTGTGTACTTTTTGAGTAATTTCAGTTTCAAAGTCCCCAGAATCAGCATTTTCGACTAACTTTGATGTGGGATAAAAAAAGATTTTCCCATAAGCACCTTATGAAACTGCCATGGTTGTACTTAGTACCTCTTAGACTACGTGTACAAATTATATGAAATATTATTACTGTGTACTTTTTGAGTAATTTGAGTTTCAAAGTCCCCAGAATCAGCATTTTCGACTAACTTTGATGTGGGATAAAAAAAGATTTTCCCATAAGCACCTTATGACACTGCCATGGTTGTACTTAGTACCTCTTAGACGACGTGTACAAATTATATGAAATATTTTTACTGTGTACTTTTTGAGTAATTTCAGTTTCAAAGTCCCCAGAATCAGCATTTTCGACTAACTTTGATGTGGGATAAAAAAAGATTTTCCCATAAGCACCTTATGAAACTGCCATGGTTGTACTTAGTACCTCTTAGACTACGTGTACAAATTATATGAAATATTATTACTGTGTACTTTTTGAGTAATTTGAGTTTCAAAGTCCCCAGAATCAGCATTTTCGACTAACTTTGATGTGGGATAAAAAAAGATTTTCCCATAAGCACCTTATGAAACTGCCATGGTTGTACTTAGTACCTCTTAGACTACTTGTACAAATTATATGAAATATTTTTACTGTGTACTTTTTGAGTAATTTCAGTTTTAAAGTCCTCAGAATCAGCATTTTCGACTAAATTTGATGTGGGATAAAAAAAGATTTTCCCATAAGCACTTGATGAAACTGCCATGGTTGTACTTAGTACCTCTTAGACTACCTGTGCAAATTATATGAAATATTTTTACTGTGTACTTTTTGAGTAATTTCAGTTTCAAAGTCCCCAGAATCAGCATTTTCGACTAACTTTGATGTGGGATAAAAAAAGATTTTCCCATAAGCACCTTATGAAACTGCCATGGTTGTACTTAGTACCTCTTAGACTACGTGTACAAATTATATGAAATATTATTACTGTGTACTTTTTGAGTAATTTGAGTTTCAAAGTCCCCAGAATCAGCATTTTCGACTAACTTTGATGTGGGATAAAAAAAGATTTTCCCATAAGCACCTTATGAAACTGCCATGGTTGTACTTAGTACCTCTTAGACTACGTGTACAAATTATATGAAATATTTTTACTGTGTACTTTTTGAGTAATTTCAGTTTCAAAGTCCCCAGAATCAGCATTTTCGACTAACTTTGATGTGGGATAAAAAAAGATTTTCCCATAAGCACCTTATGAAACTGCCATGGTTGTACTTAGTACCTCTTAGACTACTTGTACAAATTATATGAAATATTTTTACTGTGTACTTTTTGAGTAATTTCAGTTTTAAAGTCCTCAGAATCAGCATTTTCGACTAACTTTGATGTGGGATAAAAAAAGATTTTCCCATAAGCACTTGATGAAACTGCCATGGTTGTACTTAGTACCTCTTAGACTACCTGTACAAATTATATGAAATATTTTTACTGTGTACTTTTTGAGTAATTTCAGTTTCAAAGTCCCCAGAATCAGCATTTTCGACTAACTTTGATGTGGGATAAAAAAAGATTTTCCCATAAGCACCTTATGAAACTGCCATGGTTGTACTTAGTACCTCTTAGACTACGTGTACAAATTATATTAAATGTTATTACTGTGTACTTTTTGAGTAATTTGAGTTTCAAAGTCCCCAGAATCAGCATTTTCGACTAACTTTGATGTGGGATAAAAAAAGATTTTCCCATAAGCACCTTATGAAACTGCCATGGTTGTACTTAGTACCTCTTAGACTACGTGTACAAATTATATGAAATATTTTTACTGTGTACTTTTTGAGTAATTTGAGTTTCAAAGTCCCCAGAATCAGCATTTTCTACTAACTTTGATGTGGGATAAAAAAAGATTTTCCCATAAGCACCTTATGAAACTGCCATGGTTGTACTTAGTACCTCTTAGACTACTTGTACAAATTATATGAAATATTTTTACTGTGTACTTTTTGAGTAATTTCAGTTTCAAAGTCCCCAGAATCAGCATTTTCGACTAACTTTGATGTGGGATAAAAAAAGATTTTCCCATAAGCACCTTATGAAACTGCCATGGTTGTACTTAGTACCTCTTAGACTACTTGTACAAATTATATGAAATATTTTTACTGTGTACTTTTTGAGTAATTTCAGTTTCAAAGTCCCCAGAATCAGCATTTTCGACTAACTTTGATGTGGGATAAAAAAAGATTTTCCCATAAGCACCTTATGAAACTGCCATGGTTGTACTTAGTACCTCTTAGACTACCTGTACAAATTATATGAAATATTTTTACTGTGTACTTTTTGAGTAATTTCAGTTTCAAAGTCCCCAGAATCAGCATTTTCGACTAACTTTGATGTGGGATAAAAAAAGATTTTCCCATAAGCACCTTATGAAACTGCCATGGTTGTACTTAGTACCTCTTAGACTACGTGTACAAATTATATGAAATATTTTTACTGTGTACTTTTTGAGTAATTTGAGTTTCAAAGTCCCCAGAATCAGCATTTTCTACTAACTTTGATGTGGGATAAAAAAAGATTTTCCCATAAGCACCTTATGAAACTGCCATGGTTGTACTTAGTACCTCTTAGACTACTTGTACAAATTATATGAAATATTTTTACTGTGTACTTTTTGAGTAATTTCAGTTTCAAAGTCCCCAGAATCAGCATTTTCGACTAACTTTGATGTGGGATAAAAAAAGATTTTCCCATAAGCACCTTATGAAACTGCCATGGTTGTACTTAGTACCTCTTAGACTACGTGTACAAATTATATGAAATATTATTACTGTGTACTTTTTGAGTAATTTGAGTTTCAAAGTCCCCAGAATCAGCATTTTCGACTAACTTTGATGTGGGATAAAAAAAGATTTTCCCATAAGCACCTTATGAAACTGCCATGGTTGTACTTAGTACCTCTTAGACTACGTGTACAAATTATATGAAATATTTTTACTGTGTACTTTTTGAGTAATTTCAGTTTCAAAGTCCCCAGAATCAGCATTTTCGACTAACTTTGATGTGGGATAAAAAAAGATTTTCCCATAAGCACCTTATGAAACTGCCATGGTTGTACTTAGTACCTCTTAGACTACTTGTACAAATTATATGAAATATTTTTACTGTGTACTTTTTGAGTAATTTCAGTTTTAAAGTCCTCAGAATCAGCATTTTCGACTAACTTTGATGTGGGATAAAAAAAGATTTTCCCATAAGCACTTGATGAAACTGCCATGGTTGTACTTAGTACCTCTTAGACTACCTGTACAAATTATATGAAATATTTTTACTGTGTACTTTTTGAGTAATTTCAGTTTCAAAGTCCCCAGAATCAGCATTTTCGACTAACTTTGATGTGGGATAAAAAAAGATTTTCCCATAAGCACCTTATGAAACTGCCATGGTTGTACTTAGTACCTCTTAGACTACGTGTACAAATTATATGAAATGTTATTACTGTGTACTTTTTGAGTAATTTGAGTTTCAAAGTCCCCAGAATCAGCATTTTCGACTAACTTTGATGTGGGATAAAAAAAGATTTTCCCATAAGCACCTTATGAAACTGCCATGGTTGTACTTAGTACCTCTTAGACTACGTGTACAAATTATATGAAATATTTTTACTGTGTACTTTTTGAGTAATTTGAGTTTCAAAGTCCCCAGAATCAGCATTTTCTACTAACTTTGATGTGGGATAAAAAAAGATTTTCCCATAAGCACCTTATGAAACTGCCATGGTTGTACTTAGTACCTCTTAGACTACTTGTACAAATTATATGAAATATTTTTACTGTGTACTTTTTGAGTAATTTCAGTTTCAAAGTCCCCAGAATCAGCATTTTCGACTAACTTTGATGTGGGATAAAAAAAGATTTTCCCATAAGCACCTTATGAAACTGCCATGGTTGTACTTAGTACCTCTTAGACTACCTGTACAAATTATATGAAATATTTTTACTGTGTACTTTTTGAGTAATTTCAGTTTCAAAGTCCCCAGAATCAGCATTTTCGACTAACTTTGATGTGGGATAAAAAAAAGATTTTCCCATAAGCACCTTATGAAACTGCCATGGTTGTACTTAGTACCTCTTAGACTACGTGTACAAATTATATGAAATATTTTTACTGTGTACTTTTTGAGTAATTTGAGTTTCAAAGTCCCCAGAATCAGCATTTTCTACTAACTTTGATGTGGGATAAAAAAAGATTTTCCCATAAGCACCTTATGAAACTGCCATGGTTGTACTTAGTACCTCTTAGACTACTTGTACAAATTATATGAAATATTTTTACTGTGTACTTTTTGAGTAATTTCAGTTTCAAAGTCCCCAGAATCAGCATTTTCGACTAACTTTGATGTGGGATAAAAAAAGATTTTCCCATAAGCACCTTATGAAACTGCCATGGTTGTACTTAGTACCTCTTAGACTACCTGTACAAATTATATGAAATATTTTTACTGTGTACTTTTTGAGTAATTTCAGTTTCAAAGTCCCCAGAATCAGCATTTTCGGCTAACTTTGATGTGGGATAAAAAAAGATTTTCCCATAAGCACCTTATGAAACTGCCATGGTTGTACTTAGTACCTCTTAGACTACGTGTACAAATTATATGAAATATTTTTACTGTGTACTTTTTGAGTAATTTGAGTTTCAAAGTCCCCAGAATCAGCATTTTCTACTAACTTTGATGTGGGATAAAAAAAGATTTTCCCATAAGCACCTTATGAAACTGCCATGGTTGTACTTAGTACCTCTTAGACTACTTGTACAAATTATATGAAATATTTTTACTGTGTACGTTTTGAGTAATTTCAGTTTTAAAGTCCTCAGAATCAGCATTTTCGACTAACTTTGATGTGGGATAAAAAAAGATTTTCCCATAAGCACTTTATGAAACTGCCATGGTTGTACTTAGTACCTCTTAGACTACTTGTACAAATTATATGAAATATTTTTACTGTGTACTTTTTGAGTAATTTGAGTTTCAAAGTCCTCAGAATCAGCATTTTCGACTAACTTTGATGTTGGATAAAAACAATTCTTCATCAAGTGCTTATGGGAAAATCTTTTTTTATCCCACATCAAAGTTAGTCGAAAATGCTGATTCTGAGGACTTTAAAACTGAAATTACTCAAAGTACACAGTAAAAATATTTCATATAATTTGTACAGGTAGTCTAAGAGGTACTAAGTACAACCATGGCAGTTTCATAAGGTGCTTATGGGAAAATCTTTTTTTATCCCACATCAAAGTTAGTCGAAAATGCTGATTCTGGGGACTTTGAAACTCAAATTACTCAAAAAGTACACAGTAAAAATATTTCATATAATTTGTACAGGTAGTCTAAGAGGTACTAAGTACAACCTGTGACAAAATGGCATCCAATGTAATAAAAAAAGTCAACCAACGAACTCGATTCTTGTACCGGATCTCCTCTCTGGTAAACAAGAACACCCTGAAGACTCTGGCAGGAGCACTCATTCAGGGGTACTACGACTATGCTTGCACCTCATGGTACCAAAGCACCTCAAAGGCGCTAAAAACAAAATTACAAACATCTCAAAACAAACTGGTCAGACTACTGCTTGACCTTACTCCTAGAACCCACCTCACCCCTGCCCACTTCGACAACCTAGGATGGCTTAGAGTAGACGACAGAGTACAACAACTTGCAATGGGCCTGGTCTACAAGATACACTACACGACCAAGGTACCCATGTACATGTCAAAATACTTCCCAAAGGTCAGTGAATACCACGATCACAACACCAGAGGGAGCTCCACAAATCATGTTAAACCCAGATTCGGCTCAAATAAGGGACTAAACACGTTTCGCAATTATGCCACATCAATGTGGAACGCCCTACCCAAAGCTGTAAAGGAATGTGGATCACTACCCACTTTCAAAACCTCTCTCAAGGGACACCTACGGGAGACTGCAATTCAACACTGGCCCCTGTAAATATCCTAACCCAACCCCCTCCAATGTACAGTCATTTACCTAGTATGGTTTTGTCAATAGTTCAATGTACAATTGTGTTTGTTTGTACAGTGTCTCCTCCCCCCCCCCCTCAATGTACAGTGTTACTTGTTTATACAGTGTGCCCCCCGCCCCCCCCCCCCCCCCCCCGCCCCCCCCCCCCCCCAACCACCTCCAATGTAAATTACCCAGTATGGTTGTCAATATCCCAATGTACCCAACCCCCCCCACCCAACCTCCTCCAATGTACAGTTTCTACGTCAAATGTATATACTCCCTTTTCTTGACTCCTTCTGTATCACAAACAGTACTGTATTTGCAAATCTGGTATGTCATAAATGTATAGATGTAGCAGTACTGACTATCTGTATGTCATGTATGTCATATATGTCTATATGAATTGAAAATGGGGGACCCTGATGGAAACAAGACAAACGTCTTTCTCAGGTCTGCATCCCCTTAACAATTGTATGTATTGAGCCGTACTGTATTGTACCCATTCTGCAATCTGTTAAATAAAGTTTTCATTCATTCATTCATTCAACCATGGCAGTTTCATCAAGTGCTTATGGGAAAATCTTTTTTTATCCCACATCAAAGTTAGTCGAAAATGCTGATTCTGGGGACTTTAAAACTGAAATTACTCAAAAAGTACACAGTAAAAATATTTCATATAATTTGTACAAGTAGTCTAAGAGGTACTAAGTACAACCATGGCAGTTTCATAAGGTGCTTATGGGAAAATCTTTTTTTATCCCACATCAAAGTTAGTCGAAAATGCTGATTCTGGGGACTTTGAAACTGAAATTACTCAAAAAGTACACAGTAAAAATATTTCATATAATTTGTACAGGTAGTCTAAGAGGTACTAAGTACAACCATGGCAGTTTCATAAGGTGCTTATGGGAAAATCTTTTTTTATCCCACATCAAAGTTAGTCGAAAATGCTGATTCTGGGGACTTTGAAACTGAAATTACTCAAAAAGTACACAGTAAAAATATTTCATATAATTTGTACAAGTAGTCTAAGAGGTACTAAGTACAACCATGGCAGTTTCATAAGGTGCTTATGGGGAAATCTTTTTTTATCCCACATCAAAGTTAGTAGAAAATGCTGATTCTGGGGACTTTGAAACTCAAATTACTCAAAAAGTACACAGTAAAAATATTTCATATAATTTGTACACGTAGTCTAAGAGGTACTAAGTACAACCATGGCAGTTTCATAAGGTGCTTATGGGAAAATCTTTTTTTATCCCACATCAAAGTTAGTAGAAAATGCTGATTCTGGGGACTTTGAAACTCAAATTACTCAAAAAGTACACAGTAAAAATATTTCATATAATTTGTACACGTAGTCTAAGAGGTACTAAGTACAACCATGGCAGTTTCATAAGGTGCTTATGGGAAAATCTTTTTTTATCCCACATCAAAGTTAGTCGAAAATGCTGATTCTGGGGACTTTGAAACTGAAATTACTCAAAAAGTACACAGTAAAAATATTTCATATAATTTGTACAGGTAGTCTAAGAGGTACTAAGTACAACCATGGCAGTTTCATAAGGTGCTTATGGGAAAATCTTTTTTTATCCCACATCAAAGTTAGTCGAAAATGCTGATTCTGGGGACTTTGAAACTCAAATTACTCAAAAAGTACACAGTAAAAATATTTCATATAATTTGTACAGGTAGTCTAAGAGGTACTAAGTACAACCATGGCAGTTTCATAAGGTGCTTATGGGAAAATCTTTTTTTATCCCACATCAAAGTTAGTCGAAAATGCTGATTCTGGGGACTTTGAAACTCAAATTACTCAAAAAGTACACAGTAAAAGTATTTCATATAATTTGTACAGGTAGTCTAAGAGGTACTAAGTACAACCATGGCAGTTTCATAAGGTGCTTATGGGAAAATCTTTTTTTATCCCACATCAAAGTTAGTCGAAAATGCTGATTCTGGGGACTTTGAAACTGAAATTACTCAAAAAGTACACAGTAAAAATATTTCATATAATTTGTACAGGTAGTCTAAGAGGTACTAAGTACAACCATGGCAGTTTCATCAAGTGCTTATGGGGAAAATCTTTTTTTATCCCACATCAAAGTTAGTCGAAAATGCTGATTCTGGGGACTTTAAAACTGAAATTACTCAAAAAGTACACAGTAAAAATATTTCATATAATTTGTACAAGTAGTCTAAGAGGTACTAAGTACAACCATGGCAGTTTCATAAGGTGCTTATGGGAAAATCTTTTTTTATCCCACATCAAAGTTAGTCGAAAATGCTGATTCTGGGGACTTTGAAACTCAAATTACTCAAAAAGTACACAGTAAAAATATTTCATATAATTTGTACAGGTAGTCTAAGAGGTACTAAGTACAACCATGGCAGTTTCATAAGGTGCTTATGGGAAAATCTTTTTTTATCCCACATCAAAGTTAGTCGAAAATGCTGATTCTGGGGACTTTGAAACTCAAATTACTCAAAAAGTACACAGTAAAAATATTTCATATAATTTGTACAGGTAGTCTAAGAGGTACTAAGTACAACCATGGCAGTTTCATAAGGTGCTTATGGGAAATCTTTTTTTATCCCACATCAAAGTTAGTCGAAAATGCTGATTCTGGGGACTTTGAAACTGAAATTACTCAAAAAGTACACAGTAAAAATATTTCATATAATTTGTACAGGTAGTCTAAGAGGTACTAAGTACAACCATGGCAGTTTCATCAAGTGCTTATGGGAAAATCTTTTTTTATCCCACATCAAAGTTAGTCGAAAATGCTGATTCTGGGGACTTTAAAACTGAAATTACTCAAAAAGTACACAGTAAAAATATTTCATATAATTTGTACAAGTAGTCTAAGAGGTACTAAGTACAACCATGGCAGTTTCATAAGGTGCTTATGGGAAAATCTTTTTTTATCCCACATCAAAGTTAGTCGAAAATGCTGATTCTGGGGACTTTGAAACTGAAATTACTCAAAAAGTACACAGTAAAAATATTTCATATAATTTGTACAGGTAGTCTAAGAGGTACTAAGTACAACCATGGCAGTTTCATAAAGTGCTTATGGGAAGAATTGTTTTTATCCAACATCAAAGTTAGTCGAAAATGCTGATTCTGAGGACTTTGAAACTCAAATTACTCAAAAAGTACACAGTAAAAATATTTCATATAATTTGTACAGGTAGTCTAAGAGGTACTAAGTACAACCATGGCAGTTTCATAAGGTGCTTATGGGAAAATCTTTTTTTATCCCACATCAAAGTTAGTCGAAAATGCTGATTCTGGGGACTTTGAAACTCAAATTACTCAAAAAGTACACAGTAATAATATTTCATATAATTTGTACACGTAGTCTAAGAGGTACTAAGTACAACCATGGCAGTTTCATAAGGTGCTTATGGGAAAATCTTTTTTTATCCCACATCAAAGTTAGTCGAAAATGCTGATTCTGGGGACTTTGAAACTGAAATTACTCAAAAAGTACACAGTAAAAATATTTCATATAATTTGTACAGGTAGTCTAAGAGGTACTAAGTACAACCATGGCAGTTTCATCAAGTGCTTATGGGAAAATCTTTTTTTATCCCACATCAAAGTTAGTCGAAAATGCTGATTCTGAGGACTTTAAAACTGAAATTACTCAAAAAGTACACAGTAAAAATATTTCATATAATTTGTACAGGTAGTCTAAGAGGTACTAAGTACAACCATGGCAGTTTCATAAGGTGCTTATGGGAAAATCTTTTTTTATCCCACATCAAAGTTAGTCGAAAATGCTGATTCTGGGGACTTTGAAACTCAAATTACTCAAAAAGTACACAGTAAAAATATTTCATATAATTTGTACAGGTAGTCTAATAGGTACTAAGTACAACCATGGCAGTTTCATCAAGTGCTTATGGGAAAATCTTTTTTTATCCCACATCAAAGTTAGTCGAAAATGCTGATTCTGGGGACTTTAAAACTGAAATTACTCAAAAAGTACACAGTAAAAATATTTCATATAATTTGTACAAGTAGTCTAAGAGGTACTAAGTACAACCATGGCAGTTTCATAAGGTGCTTATGGGAAAATCTTTTTTTATCCCACATCAAAGTTAGTCGAAAATGCTGATTCTGGGGACTTTGAAACTGAAATTACTCAAAAAGTACACAGTAAAAATATTTCATATAATTTGTACAGGTAGTCTAAGAGGTACTAAGTACAACCATGGCAGTTTCATAAAGTGCTTATGGGAAAATCTTTTTTTATCCCACATCAAAGTTAGTCGAAAATGCTGATTCTGGGGACTTTGAAACTCAAATTACTCAAAAAGTACACAGTAAAAATATTTCATATAATTTGTACAGGTAGTCTAAGAGGTACTAAGTACAACCATGGCAGTTTCATAAAGTGCTTATGGGAAGAATAGTTTTTATCCAACATCAAAGTTAGTCGAAAATACTCATTGTTCTATAAAAAGGACTTTGAAACTCAAATTACTCAAAGTACACAGTAAAAGTAGTTAATATTATTTGTGCAAGTAGTCTTGAGAAGTATTAAGTACAAACATGGCAGTGTAATAAACTACTTATGAAATAATAGAAATGAACCACATGCCATCCTTTACTTTGAAATCCTCACCGGAAGTGTTCCTCTGTGGAATTGTCTGTAGCTTTAGTTTAGTGATCGAATATACTGCGCGTCCTATTGATTCGATGTTCAATAATACTGCACATACGAAACGTCCTATTGATTAGACTAAACGTCCTATTGATTCGATGCGCATTCAATGTCATATTAAGTATTTCTGTAAGATCTACTTGTGAGACTGTGTTCAAAAGTCACGTCGGTTCATTACAACAGCGTCCCAGGCTTGTTTTAATGCATTACCGTAAACCTGGAACTAATCGCGCACTCGAAAAACAAGAGCGGCTCACTTGACCACGCAAAAGCAAAAGACGGCTCACTTGACCGCAGTCCCTGAGCCCATCTGCTATCAACCTACTGAAAAGAAAATCAAGAGAGGAGAGAGGTGCTAAAGGGAGGTGTATTCAGAAGGTATGATAAGGTATGATATATAGGATAATCAATTTTTTTTTCGTCATGTGCGCTGCCATCACTGTAACATCGCTTAATGTGAATGGATTGAGGAACAAAACTAAAATTGAGCAGGTGATATCGACTTTTAATACAGATAGAGTGATGCTGCAGGAAACGTGGTGGACGGAAAATATAATGAATGATGTGAAAAGAAAATGGACTGATGTATTATATGTAAATCATGGTACAGAGCGATCATGTGGTGTAGCAGTATTATTTAAAAAAGACGTAGTGGAAAATATAAAGGTAATATATGAGGACGCAGAAGGGAGGGTGATTATATTAGAATTTGAACATCAGGGAGTTTTGTTTAGATTAGGGAATATATATGCGCCCAATGTAGAGAAAATTAGGACGTTTTTTTTTGAAGGGCTAAAGGTGCACATGAAGGGGAATTGTTTGTTTGTCGGTGACTTTAACACTTTGCGAAGTAGGTTAGATACTACGAGCAAGATTTTCAAGTGTGACACAGCTAGAAATACACTAACAGAAATAATGTCTGGTGTGGATCTAGTGGATATGTGGACAGAGGAGAATTCTGGGAAAAGAGGGTTTACAAGGAAACAAGTAGTGGCGGGCTGCTTAAGGCAAAGCCGGATTGATCTATGTCTGGTTAAACGGGAAATACGGAATTACATTAATAATATAGAACAGAAGTTTAATTTTTTGAGTGACCATGCGGCTGTGTGTTTTGATTTAGGAATAGAAATACAAGGGAGAGGTGGGGGTGTGTGGTGTTTAAATACAAGTGTACTGAGTGAGGAGAAATATCAAAAAAAGATATATGGGTATGTGAAAGCTGAAATGGAAAACCCAATGTTTAATGAAAATGTGGGTATGTGGTGGGAACAAGTTAAAATTAATGTAAAAAAGATAAGTATAAGATATACAAAGGCCAGAAATTATAAGAACAAAAGAGAAGAATGGGAATTAAAAGGGTTGCTAGCGGAAGAAGAGGAAAAATTTAAAGAAAATCCAGAACACAGTGCAGAGAAGTATACAGAGCTAGAGGCAAAGTGGGCAGAGAATGAAAGAAGAAAGTGCATGGGAGCAATAATGAGGAGCAAGGCGAAATATGCCCTTGAAGGAGAAAGGAGCACCTCGTTTTTTCTAGGCCTAGAAAAAAGTAAACAGAGAAGGACATACATAAGAGAGCTAGAAAACGAAAAAGGGGAAAAAGTGAATGACTTAGTTGGAATATTGGATACAGTGGAATCTTTTTATAAAAAATTGTATAAGAGTGAAGGAGTGGATTTTGAAAGTGTAAACAATGTACTGGAAACTGTGAAAATGAGATTAGATGAATGGGATAGAGTGATGTGTGATGGTGAAATCACTGAAAAAGAAGTGAGGGAAGCGATTCAGGGCTTGCAGACTAACAAAAGTCCTGGGCTTGATGGTTTGTCAGGAGAATTTTACAGGGCTTTTGTTGGTCTGCTAGCACCTATTTTGTTGAAAGTGTACAGAGAAATAGAGAAGAATGGTGAATGTAATGAAGCAATGACCACTGGTGTCTTGACAATTTTATTTAAAAACAAAGGGTGTAAAACAAAGTTAGAAGGATATAGGCCTATAAGTTTGTTGAATTCTGATTATAAGGTGCTTACCAAAATTCTGGCCAACAGGGTCAAGAAAGTAATTGGGAGCATAGTGGCGCCAACCCAGGCCTACAGTGTTCCGGGTAGGGACATCACAGAAACTGTAAGAACGATTAAGGATGTAGTAAATTATGTAAATTATAATAATGATGATTGTGCAGTACTCAGTGTGGACTTTAACAAGGCTTTTGACCGGGTTGAGCATTTTTTCCTAATCAGGGTCATGGAGGTTTTTGGTTTTGGGGAGAGGATGGTCAACTGGGTCCGTGTTTTGTATAAAGATGCAAAAAGCTGTGTGAAATGTAACGGGTGTATTACAGATGTGTTTAGGGTGGAGCGGTCTGTTAGGCAAGGGTGTCCTCTTTCAGCTTTGCTCTATGCGATTTCCGCAGAGCCTATGGCCACATACATAAAAAGTAAAAAGGAAATAATTGGAATAGGAATACCCTACGGGGAGCAGAGTTTGATCCACCAATATGCGGACGACACTACCTTAACGGTGAGAGACATGGAGAGCATAAATAGAATTATGGAGTGCTTAGAGGTATATGGTAAGGCATCTGGAGCCAAAATTAATGTTGATAAGACTGAGTTATTGTGTGTAGGTAAAGTAAAAATGAGTGATTGTGTGGTTCCGCTGAAAAAAGCAGAGGGGCACATAAAGATATTGGGTGTGTGGATAGGGATAGAGGAGAAAGAGGAGAGGGATTTAACGTGGGTAGGTATAATTAATAAGATTAAACAGGTGCTCCAATTTTGGAAACAACGCACACTAAAATTGAAGGGTAAGGTTGTGGTGATAAATAGCTTATTGATGTCTAAACTGACATATGTGTTAGGTGCCTTGGATATGCCAGAGGCAATAGAAAATGAGATTAATAGGGTTGTGGCGGATTTTCTGTGGTGGGGGAAGTCACCAAAAATCGCCCACAAAGTCTTAATAGGTAAGTGTAATGAGGGTGGTTTGAATTTAATAGACATAAAGGTAAGGAAGAAAACTGTAAGATTGAAATGTGTACAGAAATATATTTACGATGAGACCAAATACGGATGGAAGGTTTTCTTTAAAGAGAGCCTAGAGAAGGTAGGTAGGTGTGGTGACAATAGCTTATTTATGGGTTTTAAGCCTTTAATGACGGAAAATATACCGGAGATGTATAGGGAGGTACTACAGGCATGGGCAGAGTACCTGCCTAACATTGTATATGATTGTGTGGGACTGGATATGGTTTTAAATCAGCCAGTATTCCTGAACCCCAGGATATGCCACAATAACAATGTATTATATAGTAAAATCTTCCTGAGAGCAGGGATGACACAGATAAAAGATTTTGTATATGAGTATGTGCCAGGTTTTCTCCCGGTGCAGGCCATTTATGACAATGTAATCGAGGTAGATGATGAATATCGGTTTGCAACTGTCGTGTCAAATTTTGAAAAAATTTAAACTGGATTGCCGAAGGAATGGAGAGAGATAATAGAGAGAGAGTGTGTAGGGAATAGGAGCTGTAGTCTTCCAGAATTAAGGGTAGGAAAGGGGGATGAGCAGAAGGGTTTGGGAAATGTGAGGAGTAAAGATATTTATAGATTTTTTGTAACAAAAGAAAGAAGGGTGCCAGCATCGGAACAGGTGTGGGAGAAAGTGTTTCCGGGGTTGGTGGGAGGATCAATATGGGAAAATGTGAATATAAAGTTTAATAATATCGAATGTGATCATAATGATTTCATGGTAAGACAGAATAGGGTCTATACAAAAACAGTGTTACATCATATAGATACACAGATAAGTAGAACATGTGATGTGTGCAAATTAAAAGATGAAAGTTTTATGCACATGTTCATTGAGTGTGAAGGCCTGCAGGGCTTCCATGCAGAGCTGAAAGAGGGCATGAGGGCGAGCTGGGGAATAATCAAATATACAGATTGGAAGAGATATTTTTTGTTTGGTGCATTAGATGGAAAGAAGGAGGAGAGAAATCTCATCAATTATGTATTGAGTCATGCCAGGTATGCGGTTGTCTTGAGAAGGCGAATTGCTTTTTCTGAGCAGAGAAAGGTGGAAGTATGGCCAATCTTTTTGAATTTAATGAAAAGGGATGTTATGTTGACAGAGAAATTGCTGAGTAAGGAGATATTTAAGAGATGGTTCATTGACAGTGGTAAATGTGTTAAGTTTGGAAAAGGTAAAGTAGAGTTTGGTTTTGGATAGGTTTTTTTTGTGGGTTTGTTTGGGTGGGATAGGGGAGTTTTTTTTTGGTTATGCTTGATTTGTTGTATAGGAAATAAGTATATATAACACTGTTTTCTTTGTGGCTTGTTCTGTTTTTTTTGGTTGATTTAGGGAAGCGCAAAAGAAGGGGGTGGGCTATGCCTGGGAAATGTGAGTAATACATTTAAATAATATAGTGTGTATATATATATAGAAAATGCATAAAATGTAAACTGATTATTTTTATAATAAAAAGATAAAAAAAAAAAAAACACTGTCGCCTCACAGCAAGAAAGTCCAGGGTTCGATTCCCGCTTGGGGACCAGGTTTCCATGATGCCAGGTACCCAGGTGGGGGATCTCCCAGGCCTTTCTGTGTGGAGTTTGCATGTTCTCCCCGTGCTCGCAAGGGTTTCCCCCAGATAAGATAAACCCAATGGAAAAACCTGCTCAACAGATCGCTAACGCTGTGGTGTCCTTGACGAAGATGGACAGGAGCACTTGGATTGGTCCCCGGGGCACGTTGACGCCCTATCTGCTCCCGGCTGCCCATGGGGGGAAGGGCGACGGGATGGGTCAAGCGCAGAGACTCAATCGCATTGACGACTGAGGAAAGACAATGCGTGTGTGTGTTTGTATCCCGGTGTGTGTGTGCCGCTCCAATTGCATGTCCAGTTCGTTGCACGCCGAATAAAGACCCCCCTAAAGAGGTCCTGCATTATTTTATTTATTTATAGACCACTTTTAATAATTGGGATTGGTCTCTCCGTGTTCAGGAGACTCAAGGCGTATATAAACAACAGTATATTGGATCATGTCTCCAGCACCCCCACAGCCGTAGCTACAACCACTTACGTCAAGGCTCTCACCAACATTCATACATTTTATCCCCCCGTGCTCTCTCTCCCATGAGCTGAAAATATCCCGGAAGTGTTGCTGCGGTGGTCTATCTCTTGATGACACAGACACACTGATAGATCCTGGCAGAGCATTAACACTGTATAGCATTAACACTAGGGATGTTCGATATTGTCCAACTCTTAATTTCCGATACCGATATATGCAGGGTTCCCCCCGGCCAAAAAATGGAATAATTTCAGGTAATTATTAACATTACATATCTCTGGCTGGCCGTTCACACTAATACAATTGGCAGTATTAGAGGGTGGAAAAGCTGGCGGGTGGGTCCTGGGCGTTGTGGACAGCGACCCCTACAGTTCGGTCGGGGCGCCTGCTCAGCGAGGGTAGGATCTGGAGAGAGGTAGTGCGGCCTCCCACACGTTACACTCTCCCAGTGAGAATCTGCGCGGCCAGGCTGGCCTGCCGGCTGGCTGCACATGCGTCGGAGGAAAGCATGTGACAGTCTCCGGTCTCTCGGACCAACAGTAGGGGAAAGTGCGCAACAACCAGGAAGGGTGGGATGGAAGAAAAATCGGAAAAAAGAAGGAGGGGGAAAAAGATAATAAAAAGAAAAAAAAAAACATTACATATCTCTTGTCGTGGAATTAACACAACATTATGCATACTTTTGGCAATAAATACAATTAGAATGTGTTCTTACTTGCTTGCCTGGGTAAATAAAGGTTAAATAAATGTAAAAGAAATAAAAGATTTTTTTTAAACAGATACCGATAATTTCCGATATTACATTTTAATGCCAATATCGGCCGATAATATCGGACATCCCTAATTAACCCTGTAGCTCCTGACAGAAAACCCACCTGCTTCAGTCGCACGTTGCTGTTGACGATCTGGTTGACCTCATCCTGCGGAACGGAGACAGAGATTTTTTGTTTGTTTGTATCGTTCGACAGTTGAGGTTCAATAGACTGAGTGAGTCTGACGCGGCCGGAGTGACGGTGTCTCTGAGTGAGTCTGACGCGGCCGGAGTGACGGTGTGTCTCTGAGTGAGTCTGACTGACGCAGCCGGAGTGACGGTGTGTCTGTCTGACGCGGCCGGAGTGACGGTGTCTCTGAGTGAGTCTGACTGACGCAGCCAGAGTGACGGTGTGTCTCTGAGTGAGTCTGACGCAGCCGGAGTGATGGTGTGTCTCTGAGTGAGTCTGACGCAGCCGGAGTGACAGTGTCTCTCTGAGTGAGTCTGACGCAGCCGGAGTGACGGTGTGTCTCTGAGTGAGTCTGACGCAGCCGGAGTGACGGTGTCTCTGAGTGAGTCTGACGCAGCCGGAGTGACGGTGTCTCTGAGTGAGTCTGACTGATGCGGCTGGAGTGACGGTGTGTCTCTGAGTGAGTCTGACGCAGCCGGAGTGACGGTGTGTCTCTGAGTGAGTCTGTCTGACGCGGCCGGAGTGACGGTGTCTCTGAGTGAGTCTGACTGACGCGGCCGGAGTGACGGTGTGTCTCTGAGTGAGTCTGACGCAGCCGGAGTGACGGTGTGTCTCTGAGTGAGTCTGTCTGATGCGGCCGGAGTGACGGTGTCTCTGAGTGAGTCTGACGCAGCCGGAGTGACGCGGTGTATCTCTCACCACGCTGATTAGCTGGATGAGCTGCAGGCCGACAGTCACCACCACAGGGTCCTTGAAGTGGTTGACGGGACGGACGATCTTGTTGTAGCCGGTGAAGAGGGTTTTCACCAGGCGCGTCTCGTCACTGGAGGCCCAGGTGGAGCCTGCTGCGACAAACACAACGCAGAGATGGGGGTTATAATCTAAGAGGGAAATTGAATTTAAAGGTCCCTATCCACTGCGGCAAAAGATAAATAAATAATTACAAAAATACTAGTTCACGTTATTTTCAAGCTCCTCTAACTTATACTTGTCGAAGAATTCCTGTTTATTTCTGCATTTAAACATTTATATTGATAGATAACTTATTACATATTAATATGATATTGTAAGGAAGGGGCAAGACCGGATAAGCTTTGCTTCTTTCGATCCCTTCTCGAACAGAACCATTTGTCTTGATCTATGTTGATTATTGCTTCCATGTCTAGGAAGATATATTTTATTTTATTTTGTTTATTTTATTTATTTCGTTATTTTTTGTTATTACAAATTTGTGTGTTTATGGTTGAAAATGTTCGAGATAAATAAAGATCAAATCAAATCAAATCAAACCGAGCCATACATCCGTGCTTCTATTTTGACTGTGCATTTTATATTGTAAATATAAATGTACATAATGTAAATCATGTATCTTTTTGCCTGTGGTCGAGTAAGTACTTTCTTTTTTACGTTTTCTGATGAGACCGTGTTCACTGAACGACCACTTTCACCTTTGTTTACCATTTGTGGTTTTCTTTGTCACTCATGTTATACTGTGGATTCATGTGCATTCAGCCATGACAGCTTACAGTTGCCCTGGTCAGTAACCGTGTATAGCAACACCTCTGGCTCTTACCACTAGTCAAATGAATCACATGTCAAAGCAGACCTGGGAAACACAACAGAAGCGCCTCTTCAGGGGGGCGTGGCATTTGAGCTCTGAGCCAATCAAATTACGGCCCACGACTCCCATCCAGTTAGTCCATTATTGGAATATTTTCTCCAGATGTCTTTGTGAGAGCCAGAGGCAGGGGCTTCATGTCCATCCATATATTTGTTTTTATTTTTACATTTTTATTTTATTATATAAAAAACGGCTGCAGAACTCAAGAACTATTAGCAACGTCTGACCACTAAGAGTGTCTGACTCTTAACCAAGTTCAAGTTTCAAGTTTTTTTTTTATTTGTCACATATTATAAACATACATGTACTTCACAGTGAAATGCTTGGTTCTGTATGAGTCCCTGAGAATACCTCGTGTTTTTATATTCTGAGTTAATTATATTGTTTACACTGTTTATTTTTTCTAATATTTTTATATTCAGATTACATTTTTTTGCCTATATTTATGTCTTTCTACTATTACCCTGCCCATACATGTACCCCCCCCCCCCTCCCCTGTGCTGCTATGACGCCCGAATTTAGGAAATAAAGGAATATCTTATCTTATCTTATAATAATTTAATATTATGAGTCAAACGTATTCTTCTAATTACGTCATAGATCTAATTATACAACGGCATGCAAATTTCTCGATTCTGATTGGCCATTTACACGTCTTTATTGGCAACAATCCACGGTCCTGGGCTCAGGACCCGCCCACAACCGAATCACATATCACTCCCCGGCTCACTCCGGGAGAAAACAAGATCGCGGACAACAAATGGATATGTTGATAGCACCATAACGACTAAATATGAAGCGATTCTGTCAAGGGGAATGTGTTAGTCCTTTAAACAATGTTGGATGATGTAATTGATGGGTCTTGAGTCAATCTAGAACAAAAGAAAAATCGCGGATTGATTGATTGATTTAAATTTCTACTTCCTTCCCACTGACTGCAGCGTTCACTCTCACACTGTCCGACGCTGGCGTACCCACAAACACACACACACACATACACACACACACACACACACACACACACACACACACACACACACACACACACACACACACACACACACACACACACACACACACACACACACACACACACACACACACACACACACACACACACACACACACACACTGTGACACACACACACACACACGCACACACACACACACACACACACACACTCCTGTCTGCAACAGCGGGGGAGTCAGACTGAGAGAGAAGCAGCGCTGTTTTAAGTGAGCATGGTCTATTGAATTGATTGATTGGTTGATTGCTAATTTTATTACTGTACCCCTGGTTTCCAACTGGTTAAGTTTAGGCTAAAAGAAATAAATAAAAAAATAGGGCGAAGAAAACGTTTTTTTCCTATAGGGCAAAGAAAACGTTTTAATTTGTTTTACCTACTTTATATAGAAGCATCTAAGAATGAAGTTCTATGGAAAGTAGGTCTGCATTCCCTTAACAATTGTGTGTATTGAGCCGTACTGTATTGTAGCCATTCTGCATCTGGTAATAAAATTTTCAATCAATCATTCCAATAATACACAGTTGGATGTGTTAGTTGGTTGGATGCACTTCAAGCTGCTTCCACATGAGGCAACTTCTCTCAATCATTCCAATAATACACAGTTGGATGTGTTAGTTTGGTTGGATGCACTTCAAGCTGCTTCCACATGGAGGCAACTTGTCTTTTTTGTAGTTGTGGGAACTACTTTTTCTGGCGGATGGTTTTTTCAATAAATATTCGATTAATGTGTGTTTATTGTATAGAAATAAGGTTGGATGAATCTGGCAGTTGTATAAAAGCTTTACACCACTTGTAGTCGTGATTTGTGACCAATAAACCATGCCTAGGGGGGTCTAACGACCCTCGGCTGCGCCTCGGGCCTAACGACCACCCCTAGGCATGGTTTATTGGTCACAAACCACTCCTGCGCGTGATGTAATGCTTAAATAAATATACAGTATCTACTCTAATATAAAGAGATTACTGTCAAATTGCATCATTATCATTATTTTCTCATTATTGTGACTGTGACATGTTACATGTTGTCATAATCACGGCGAGAGCCTTCTTCACTCCTCCTCGTCCTCCCTCCACATTCACCACGGAAGCCCCACACCTTCTTCACTCCTCCTCATCCTCTCCCACATTCACAACGGAAGCCTCACATCCATATATGGGCAGCACCCCTTCACCCACTGTCAAGCTCCTCACTCAACACGGCTGTACCTCATCTCCTGATTAACACGCTGCCAGGCACCTCACTCAACACAGCTGTATCTCATCCCCTGATCAGCAAGACACTACATCTACCGGCAGATTCTGACCAGACCTCGTCGTGGTGTTATTCTAGTTACCTAGGACCTCCGCCCCAGTGCACCTTCCTGCCTGGACATCTCGTGCTGCACAAGGAGTGCTCATGCTCTCTCTCGACACAGACCTGTGTCTTCTGCCCACAGCTGCACTGGGAGTGCACCTGTCCTCATCCCCCCAAGAACATTTTTCGAACCCCTGTCTGTTGCACATTCCTGATGTTAAACCTGTCTGCTTGGGGAACAATATTAAAACACCCTAAAACGCTCCATTCTCTCTTCTCCTGTGTTCAGCTATTGGGCTCTGCCTAAACCCATGTTACAGATGTTCAGTGATGTCACTCAATCACTGTTCTTTGTTTGGGCATTGGATTTGTTTCTGCATCAAAATCAAACTTTGAACATAATATGAATTAATGTTAGAATACTGTTATTTTTTTCTTTCGTTCTACTCTTTTCAACCTATATTCTTTTGCATTAGTATATATAGACCATAGATCCAAGGTTCTCAACCTGTGGATTCAGGACCTGTCAGGCTGGTCACAGGATGATTTAATGGGGTCACAAACACAGATTTTCTTTTTTTTTTTTATATTTTTTTTATTATTGCAAAACAAAAAATTATTAAAAGTCAGTACTCAACACACAATGCATAATGAAACTTTCAGTAAAGGTGGTTATAATATATGCAAGTACAGAAACAGGATAAAACAAAAATAGTCTATAATAACATTTTAACCGTATACAGTGTATATCCAGCGAAATTACAATTATATAAATGTTAGTATATAATATACCCCTAATACCTATTTTCTAAAACCCTACACACATATGCTCCAGCTCAAACCCCCCCCTCCCGGACCCCCTCTTGGATAGTACCTCCATTATCCCTCACTCCTAACCAGACACTACCATTATAAGCTAGCTTTTATTCTCTCCACCACTTCTAACCACATTGACATTTTGGATTCATTGAGCCCCAGAATTCTTGCTGTAGATATTTCTTGATATATCACATCGAGATATGCAAGAAACCACACTTTTCGGCACATTTTTTCCGGTTGAAACCAACGTGATGCGATCAGTTTTTTAGCTACTGTGATACCCGATAAAACCAATCTTTTTAGTTGTGGATTCACTGCAAACTCAAAAACATCATTCAATAGTAATACCGCGGGGTGTACAGGTATATTCCAAAATACGAGTATTGATAATTGTTGGGACACATCTTTCCAGAATGCCTTAACTGGTGGGCAGTCCCAATACATGTGCATAAATGTTCCTTCGTCCCCATTTGTACATTGGGAGCATTTGGAGTCTTGTATAAGCCCCATTTTGCACAGCCTTATAGGAGTCAAGTATGTCCTGTGAATATAGTTCAGATTGATTTGTTGATGATCCGGGTTCCTTGATGTAAGTCGGACATTTGCCCAGGCTCCTTGCCAATCAAAGTCATATTCCAGGTCTGGTATATCCCTCCTCCAGACAGTGTCTAGTTGAAGGGTTTCATACGAGGACGTTAGTAATTGATAATAAAAACTTGATACAAAACCTCCCAATGTATCTCTTTCATAGAAAAATTTGTGGTATCTGTGGTGTTCAATTGGTACGAGTAATGGAACACCGTGAGATCTCATACAAAGTCGTAACTGTATGTAAAAAACACAGATTTTCTTATATTAAAATATATTTAGTTTTTAAGAATTTGTAAAGAATAGGCAAAAATAAGCACGTGCTTCAGCCTATTCCTTTTTTTCGGTCATTGATTTTGGATTTTGTGTGTGAGCTTGCCTTGAATATGTACATTTGTGATTTTTTTTCTTTTTTCTTCTCCTTTTGTAAGTCCACACAGGTGTGTTTGATTTGTCTGTAAACAAGACCGAAAAATAAACGTCATTCATTCATTCATTCATTCATTCATTCATTCATTCATTCATTCATTCACTCATTCATTCATTCACTCATTCATTCATTCATTCATTCATTCATTCATTCATTCATTCATTCACGTGACACATTAATTATCTGTGGTAACACTGTTTCTATCACGTGAACAAATTAATCAAGTCTATCACCCACCTTAATTATGAAGCAAGTAAAATAGCCTGAAAAGTCAACTAAAAACACACTTCAATCAATATCTGAAATTAAAGAAAAAATGTAAACCTTCGTACTGTCTTCTACTATCATGCACTCTTCCACTAAATAGTAAATAGCCTTCCTTGCCTTTATTGCTACCTACTATACTATGTCTCTGCAACTATGCACTCAACACTGCAGCACTCAAGTTTCAACACTGTTTGATGAACATTGTTACTCAGCTGATAGAGTCGTGCCCTTCCTGATGACTTGTCGTACAGAACTTGTAAGTCGCTTTGGATAAAAGCGTTCAGCTAAATTACTACATGTAAAATGTAAAATGTAAATGTAAAATGTAAAAATAAATTATTCAACATATTATTCAAGTTCAACAAGTCCACCCTTTCACTACCACACAACCAAATGGTTAACCCTTTCACTGTGACAATACAGAAGGTTAACCCTTCCACTGCCACATGACAAAGGGTACCGTTAACCCTTTCACAACCACACACTACACAGAAGGTTAACCCTTTCACTACCACGCTACCAAATGGTTAACCCTTTCACTGTGACAATACAGAAGGTTAACCCTTCCACTGCCACACGACAAAGGGTACCGTTAACCCTTTCACAACCACACACTACACAGAAGGTTAACCCTTTCACTGCCAGACGACAAATGGTTAACCCTTTCACAACCACACACTACACAGAAGGTTAACCCTTTCACTACCACACTACAGACAGTTAACCATGTCTCTATTTCTAGGGGCCCAAAACCTTGAGAACCCCCTGGTGGAGACGACGTGAACAGAAGAGAAGAATGTGAAGTAAAGACACACAGCGTGCACGGCCGGGTCGGGGGGGGGGGTTGACTCTCTGTGAGGTAAAGACACACAGCGTGCGCGGCCGGCTCAGGGGGGTTGACTCTCTCTGTGAGGTAAAGACACACAGCGTGCACGGCCGGGTCGGGGGGGGGGGTTGACTCTCTGTGAGGTAAAGACACACAGCGTGCGCGGCCGGCTCGGGGGGGGGGGTTGACTCTCTGTGAGGTAAAGACACACAGCGTGCGCGGCCGGCTCAGGGGGGTTGACTCTCTCTGTGAGGTAAAGACACACAGCGTGCACGGCCGGGTCGGGGGGGGGGGTTGACTCTCTGTGAGGTAAAGACACACAGCGTGCACGGCCGGGTCGGGGGGGGGGTTGACTCTCTGTGAGGTAAAGACACACAGCGTGCGCGGCCGGCTCAGGGGGGTTGACTCTCTCTGTGAGGTAAAGACACACAGCGTGCGCGGCCGGCTCAGGGGGGTTGACTCTCTCTGTGAGGTAAAGACACACAGCGTGCTGCGCGGCCGGCTCAGGGGGGGGGGGGGTTGACTCTCTGTGAGGTAAAGACAAACAGCGTGCTGCGCGGCCGGCTCGGGGGGGGGGGGTTGACTCTCTGTGAGGTAAAGACACACAGTGTGCGCGGCCGGCTCGGGGGGGGGTTGACTCTCTGTGAGGTAAAGACACACAGCGTGCGCAGCCGGCTCGGGGGGGGGTTGACTCTCTGTGAGGTAAAGACACACAGCGTGCACGGCCGGCTCGGGGGGGGGGGTTGACTCTCTGTGAGGTAAAGACACACAGCGTGCGCGGCCGGCTCGGGGGGGGGTTGACTCTCTGTGAGGTAAAGACACACAGTGTGCGCGGCCGGCTCGGGGGGGGGTTGACTCTCTGTGAGGTAAAGACACACAGCGTGCGCAGCCGGCTCGGGGGGGGGTTGACTCTCTGTGAGGTAAAGACACACAGCGTGCATGGCCGGCTCGGGGGGGGGGGGTTGACTCTCTGTGAGGTAAAGACACACAGCGTGCACGGCCGGCTCGGGGGGGGGGGGGGGGGGGGGGTTGACTCTCTGTGAGGTAAAGACACACAGCGTGCGCGGCCGGCTCGGGGGTGGGGGGGGTTGACTCTCTGTGAGGTAAAGACACACAGCGTGCGCGGCCGGCTCGGGGGGGGGTTGACTCTCTGTGAGGTAAAGACACACAGACTGCATGGCCGGCTCGGGGGGGGGGTTGACTCTCTGTGAGGTAAAGACACACAGCGTGCGCGGCCGGCTCGGGGGTGGGGGGGGTTGACTCTCTGTGAGGTAAAGACACACAGCGTGCGCGGCCGGCTCGGGGGGGGGGTTGACTCCCTGTGAGTTAAAGACACACAGCGTGCGCGGCCGGCTCGGGGGGGGGTTGACTCTCTCTGTGAGGTAAAGACACACAGCGTGCGCGGCCGGCTCGGGGGGGGGGTTGACTCCCTGTGAGGTAAAGACACACAGCGTGCGCGGCCGGCTCGGGGGGGGGGGTTGACTCTCTGTGAGGTAAAGACACACAGCGTGCGCGGCCGGCTCGGGGGGGGGGTTGACTCTCTGTGAGGTAAAGACACACAGTGTGCGCAGCCGGCTCGGGGGGGTTGACTCTCGGAGTCACGTCGAGGTGAGTGAGCTAGAAACCGAACACCGGAGAGAGATATATCTCTTTAACACCTGCTGACAGCTGATATAGCTTTAATTTGGACCCAAAATAGATCCCGTCGACGGCACATCACACGTGTAGCATGTCCCCCGTGTTCTGGAGCTGGAGGCGTCTGAGAGGAGGACCCAGTGGGATCCAGTGATCCTCAAGGGATCCTCAAGGGATCCGTTTACTTTCAAGTCAATCAATCCTGAAGTCAAAACTTGTAAAGGTACTATTCGATCCATAGGCGGAGCATTAGGGGGGGGTTGCGGGGGACGTGTCCCCCTCAGTATTGAGAAGACAAGCCCCCCCCCCCCTCACGTGTGATGTGTTTTGAATGTGCAGAAGCAAGACAGGAGAATAGATATTTGAAAGCAATACAGAAGGAGAGCCTCACTGGATTATATTTCATTATATTTGTGTCAGCGGGTTCCTGAATGTTGTCTTTTCCTTTACATAAAGAAAGATGTTTCCACCATGAATTGATGCAGAAACGGCACAAATTGGTGCAGAAAGTTTCACCAGAATGCAGGAAATTAAGTGTTTGACGCTTTCCTGGGGGAGGACCCCCCCCGTCCCCGTTTAAAGTGACCCCCCCCCCAATGGATGCTCGATATTGGCTTTTTTACCAATACCGATATTGTCCAACTCTTAATTTCCGATACCGATATCAACCGATACCGATATATGCAGGGTTTCCCCCTCCAAATTTTTTTATAATTTCAGGTAATTAACATTACATATCTCTTGTTGTGGAATTAACACAACATTATGCATACTTTTGACAATAAATAAAATCAGAATTTGTTCTTACTTGCTTGTCTGGGTAAATAAAGGTTATAGAAATGTAAAAAAAAATAAAAATAAAGATTTTGAAAACCGATACCGATATTTTCCGATATCACATTTTTATGCCCATATCGGCCGATAATATCGGTAGGCCGATAATATCGGACATCCCTAGTTGAAACCAAACCTACGCCCTTGATCCAATCATCTATAAGAGATTATTCAGAATGAAGGCTCTATCATAATGTGAATTGCAGAGTTGAAGATAAATAGGATTTGTGAGTCTGATATCACGCAGGTCATCAGCCTCTAGCCCAAATATGGACGTCTGGCTCGTAAAGCCTTTTGCTCTATGGAGTAAATGAAAAGCGATGATGCTACAGAATCGACCCTGTCACAGTCTGCAGTTTAACACCGGTTCCTGACAGGCAGCGAGCGAGCGAACTGGAGACGAAATCGTGCGCGACACTGTCCTGATATGACGCGGCGCTTGTCCGAGTGTGTCTGTGTGTGTGTATTTACCTGGAAGCACAGGGGCAAAGCAGCCTGCGATTCTCGACCAATAAAAAGTGTTTAGGGGCGGGACTCGGCCGCATAATCGCTCAACTAGAGACACAGCGAGCGAATATTTGAGGGGGGAGCGACATCGCCACTCAGTTCGCTGTCGCTCGCGGTAGGTCAGGATAGTCTGATTGAAACTAATACATTTGAATAATTTTCGCAATCACGCTCGCTCGCGTCGCTCCCTGTCAGGAAGGGGTGTGACGCAGGGATCTTTAAAACGTGAATCTATCTCTCTCTCTCTCTCTCTCTCTCTCTCTCCAAGTTGTTAAAATGACAAAAAATAATTACAGAGATCTTAAATTAATTGTGACGAGCCATAGCTTTACATTATACAAACAGATGCTTAGGGAAAGGAAAAATGAATAAAATACAGAAGCCATAATCGTTAGCCTCATACGATAATTGCCTAATTAATTTTTCAAGATTTTGGAAAAGAAGAAAAAACACATTTTCCAGCCAATTTATGTTTTGAAAATAAGTTCCACAAGGTGTATCAACAAGTTTTCAAAAATACAAAAACACAACAACCATTGTGTAACAAAATTAGGTGACTTTTAAACAAAATATGTCATGACTTAGGCATTTTTCTCTCTTACATACATACATGTGATACACTATGCAGTTGTTTTCAGTTTTGTCATGCGATCGCCGTCTGTGTATGTAACGTTAAAATGCACATGTCACGCAAGTGAGTTAGGCAGATGGGCATTTTATTTACATAACAAGCGTTCTGATTGGCTGAGGACATAGGCACTGAGCCAGGGCGATGCAGCAGTGTGAGGAGAGTACAGTTAGGCAGAAATCTCTATTTGGCAAAATAATTACTTAGGCAATTATCGTATGAGGCTAACGATAGCATGCACAATAATGCCAACTCTATACATCTGATTAGCACTATTACTCAGTAGTACTCATTTATATACTTTATACCCAGTTTAATCACCTGTATACATTGTATATTACTACTATTGCACTTTGCTGTTACATTTGCACTGTGGTTGGATGTCAAGGTTCTTTTAGTTGTACTGTACTTGTGCTGTGTGATGACAATACATTTTAATTTAATCCCAATCCAATCCAATCCAACTTTATTTGTATAGCACATTTAAAAACAACATGGTTGACCAAAGTGCATCACAGTAAAAACCATAATATAGTAAAAAAAAAAAAAAAAAAAAAACACATAAACACAATACAAAGTACACAGAACTATACAAACTAAATTACAGCAGCAGACTAAAAGCTAGGGAGGTGAGAGATATGAGATGTGGATAGTCTCTCTCCCCCTCCTTCTCCTCTTCTGCTTGACACCAGCCGGCCCGAACAGTATCTCTTTCCATTTTTTCCAGCTGACCTTGATGAAAAAAACAAAGGCCTGCGTCTCACTGCAACATATCCGTCCAATGGCCGAGTGGTTTCTCATTCTCTCCCCCCACCACGTCTGAGGCAGAGCGGCGCCCTCCCCCCCCGCGCGCGCGCGCACGGCCCGGCGGGGAGACCCCTCCCCCCCACCGCATGTGTTCCGCGCGAGCGTGTCTATGAGATCACCTGACGCGGAGAGACGGTCTGTAAACAGGAGTTATTCCTCCGTACCGACTTCAGTAAAAACATGTTTACCGCGTCGTGTCGTGTTCCTGTTTTCGTCCGCTTCATTATGATTCTGGGTGGCTTTTGGGAGACATTCCACTCAATTAAGCCAAACGTAAAGGAACAGGCGACACGTTTTTTACCAGATGGCGAGGTCTGTGGTCACACAGGCAGAGAGGTTGAAAAAACACAGAGCACATGCCGCTGTCAATCAAAAGAGCCCGCTTTGCCCGCTGTGGACGTGAGAAATGACTGTGATTTGTATCGTTGAACTTGGATCCACGTATACGATGGCCTGATTTCATTTAGGTAACACGCGATTAACAAGAGAGAGAGGTTTGATAAGTGTCGGTTCAAACTAAACCAACACTTATTAAAGGGGAACTATCTTATAAATGGCCTTTTTGAGTGTTTAGCATTGTTTCCTAGCTATGTGAACTTATATTAATATGATCTATGTCTCAAAATTCTCATATTGGCGCATTCTTCCAATTCTCCTCTCACAATATTCACCCTCACTGAACTGAGTCGTTTGAAAATGTGCCTATATGTGATGTCATATAGTCACTGCTGCATGTTAATGTTCAGGGGAACACGACGATGCACAGTGGTTTAGGAGCCCAGGCTCAAAACAGCTCGAAATCTTGAGGTAGAAAAATGCTGTTTTTGAGGACTTGATTAGAAATACAAAACAATGAATACAAAAAATATATATATTACAGAGGTGTTCCATAGACTCACAGGAATTGTGTAAAAGTGCCCAAATAGTGAAAGAAATAGTAAAATAGTTCCCCTTTAAGTAAATTGTGTGGGAAAAGACACAATTTAAAGACGAAATTAACCCCACATTTTTTTTTTTATTATTTCCTTGCATGCATTCTCCTTCGCTTTAGGGTATTCCTTACCTGCTAGAATTATAAGGAGCTGAGAGGTGAAAAGGAGACGATTCATTCTCCACATGGTATACTGTCCCGCGGACTCAGAGGTGTCAGATATCCTTATCCCGACTCCCGGGCCTCTGGTGAATCAAAGCGGTTCCCTGACGACTACTTAAAACATTGTGAGAATATCGTCAGTCGATGACTTACTACGTCCAAGTTCTCCACTGGCACCCCGTATTGTTTTTTCCTCTGCCCTGACAGCGTATGTGAGCGACTGCCAACGCCTGTCATCTGAGAGGGACACATTCCTCGTCGTCTGTTCTCGGGCTGGACACATGCCGGAGTACTAATCTAACCACTGAAATACCCCGGCGTGAAACACAGGCCGCTCCAGCAACTTTTCATGTTGTCGCTTTTTTTCACACGATGATCCACCGTGATTATTTTAGGTGAATGTGTATTAAAACGCAGCGTGTGAGACATATATATACGTGGGAATGTGTGGTTTTAGGACAGGGGTGTCAAAGTCAAGTAGCAAAGGGGGCTGAAATAAATAAAAAACTGATGATTTCGCAGGCCGAACACATAATAATACCTAAAAAGAAAAAGGTGCATTTTCCTAAGGTCACTAGCTTAATTGGTAATTTTGTTGATCTATTTACAGTAATTTGTGCACCAGCTCAATATGTTGTTGTAAATTAACTTCTGTTCGTTCTCTGGTGCCTCAGTGAAGGAGGGCTGTTTAAAAGGTGGGTAAGGAGGCATCATTTATGGATTATTGGTTTATTATAGTTTTATGTTTTACAGATTGAAATTACATATATTGGGATTTAATTCATTATTTACCAACTAGAGTTTGTAAGATCAGCTTGATTTCTATCACAGGCAAGTTGAGTTTCTCCTAGGAGAGGCAGGAGAGGACAGGAGAGACAGGAGAGGAGAGACAGGAGAGACATGAGAGACAGGAGAGACAGGAGAGAGAGGATAGACAAGAGAGGAGAGACAGGAGAGACAGGAGAGACAGGAGAGACAGGAGAGGCAGGAGAGGAGAGACAGGAGAGGAGAGAGAGGATAGACAGGAGAGGAGAGACAGGAGAGACAGGAGAGGCAGGAGAGGAGAGACAGGAGAGGAGAGACAGGAGAGACAGGAGAGGAGAGACAGGAGAGAGAGGAGAGACAGGAGAGACAGGAGAGGAGTGACAGGAGAGACAGGAGAGAGAAGAGACAGGAGAGACAGGAGAGGAGAGACAGGAGAGACAGGAGAGGAGAGACAGGAGAGACAGGAGAGGAGAGACAGGAGAGACAGGAGAGACAGGAGATACAGGAGAGACAGGAGAGGAGAGACAGGAGAGACAGGAGAGGCAGGAGAGGAGAGACACGAAGACAGACGGGTTCAGTCTGGGGGTCGGGTGACGGCACCAGACAGGCCGGATTTGGCCCGCAGGCCTTGAGTTTGACACATGTGTTTCGGGACAAATGTTTTTCGTGTTGGTTCTTTGGTTGAAGTGTCGCATGACAGTGGGAGACAGTGGCTCAGGCCCAGTCCACACGATCACGGGTATTCGGGGGGAAAAAACTCTGTCCACACAACGTGGTTTAAACTCCGCACAGAGTGATGTATATACATGTAGTACAATGCCAAAGCAGTAAGTGGCGATGTAGTTCAAACATGAAGGCCATTTCAACCAATCAGAAGGGTTTAGAGTTAATACCGGAAACTGAACTGAAGCCTGGAACAATAACATCCCTCCTTGCTCACAGCCAAATTAGCTACAGCTAGCAACGAATAATTTAAGTGCAATAAACAAAAAATTATACATTCACTGTGTGTTCTGCCTCATTTGTTGATGAAACAAAACCAACATCAACACAATTTACCACCAAGAGCGGAGTTCAATCTCACAAAAAGATCGCCGATTGTGTTAGCTTACGTGCTAACGTAATAATAAAGTAGTAACGTTAATGCTAGTAGAATAAATGGATTAAAAACGTTATTACCAGATTGCAGAATGGGTACAATACAGTATGGCTCAATACACACAATTGTTAAGAGGATGCAGACCAG
This sequence comes from Notolepis coatsorum, assembly GCF_963971535.1. Classification (NCBI taxonomy): domain Eukaryota; kingdom Metazoa; phylum Chordata; class Actinopteri; order Aulopiformes; family Paralepididae; genus Notolepis; species Notolepis coatsorum. The sequence continues at coordinate 156,801,272 of NC_140169.1, read as the reverse complement.
AGAAAGACTTTCGTCTTGTTTACATCAGGGTCCCCCATTTTCAATTCATGACATTTCTGACATACATGACATACGTACTGTTACATTTGTGACATACAACTTAAGATATACAAATATACAGTACTGTAGCTTAGATATCTTAAGAAAAAACAGACACATATTAAATTTGAGATCATTATACACTATTTATTGTACTCTTTTATTACCATATCTAACTTACTGTATAGAAACTTGGGGAAACACATACAAAACTAATCTGAATCCTATTATCATTTTACAGAAAAAGGCAATAAGGGTTGTGAACAATGTTAGTTATCTCCATCCTACAAACACACTGTTTTTTGAACTAAGGGCATTAAAGTTCCTCGACTTAGTTGACCTTAAAACAGCAGAGATAGTTTTTAAAGCTAGAAGTTATCAACTGCCATGTAACTTACAAATTTTGTTTAAAGAACGAGAGGTGACGTATAATTTAAGAAGAACACTCAATTTGAAACAGCCTAGAGCTCGAACCACACTTAAAAGTATGTCTGTGTCAGTTAAAGGAGTGAAACTCTGGAACAATATACCGGATGAAATAAAAAACAGCAGGAGTATTTTTAAGTTTAAAAAGTTGTTTAAAAACAGGGTTCTAGAATCTTATAGTAAAATGTAACCTACAATTTTTTTTTCTACCATGAAACTCTGGTATTGCAGATTCATTTTTGATTTTCCTATGTTGGCTTATTGTGAGGTTTCTGTCCTTGCCTTCTCACTCGTTCTGTTCCTTTAACCACCCTCGCTTTGTTTTCATTCATTTTTTCTGTCAAGTATTTCAATTCCCTCGTTCACACGTTTCTCCCCGCTGACGTCATCTGAGACGTCGCTGATTGGTTCCCTCACTTCCCCACGCTTTTCAATCACATTCCCCAGCTGTCACTGCCTTTCAATCAATCGATCCCTCATTATTTATACCCCGTTTTCCCCACCCTAAGTTGTTGGTTCGTCTTGATTTGTCGCTGGATGTTTTTCCCCGTTGCTGCTGTTTCACTGTGCTATTCTCCAGGAATTCCTAGAAGCCTCCGCTTGGATACCTGCTCCGTGGCGCGCGCTCGCCTCCACTGTTGTCCTGTTCCTTTACGCAGCTCGTCTGGGTGAGTTTATCTAGATTGACTGTCTTGACCTATTTCCGATTTTCGTGTGTAAACCTTTACACTGAAGTCTACCACCTTTTTGTCAGACAGTCACTCACCCAGCCATTATCGTTTTTGCTCTTTCCTTTTTTGGAATAATATTTTGGGGATCTTCCACCTCCCACTGTGTATTGACACGAAGATATTATTTCACATTTGGACTGTGTTTGGATTATTGCTCACTGTGTATTTACACGAAGATATTGTTTCACATTTGGACTGTGTTTGGATTTTTGCTCACTGTGTGTTTACACGAAGATAGTATTTCACATTTGGACGGTGTTTGGATATTTGCTCTCTGTGTGATTACATGAAGATATTTCACTTGGGCTGTTTTTGGAATATTGCACATCACTGTGTTGTTTAACACGAAGAATATAACACCCTGTCCTCCAGCTCGTTTCAAGTCTGCTCTGTCACTGACCCGTTCCCTCTCTCCCTCTCTCGGTCTTGCACAACATCTGAGAGGTCCGCCGTGAGAGTCTGCAGAGCGGTACAGAGGTCTGCTCCTGCTTCCCAAGACTACCCTTCCGGGAGAAGCTGCAGAGCAGCAGAACTTTGCCCCTTGTTCATTGTACCTATTCTTGTTGACCTGCTTTTCCCTGTTTCACTTATTCATATATCAAATAAACAAGCCCTCGTTTTTGGCAACTCTGAATCCTACTCTCTTGTGTCGTTAGCGTTTGGGGTCGGTGTCAAACCATAACATTACGAACCAACCATGACGACCCCAGCCGACACAGAGGGGGTCAGAACCGCACTTGCATTTCAAGTCGAGTTGACCAGGGATCACGGTCTCCAACTAGAGCGGGCTGCGGCTGCGGTGCAGAACCTCAGGGACCAGGTCCTGCCTATGCAGGGTTCAATGGCCGCTATGGCGGGACAACAGTCCGAGATTCTCGCCCAGCTTAACTCGCTGGGCGACGCCGTTAATACTTTTCATCTCTCACACCCTCCAGGAACATTCCCCGCAGCCCCAGCAGATCTCGCACCTCGGGAACCCCTTCTTTCCGTCATCAGCCAAGCCGTTTTTCAGCTCATGGGTCCCGAGTGGCTTATATAACCAACCTACTTTCAGGCCATGCTGCCCAGTGGGTCACATCCTCCTGGGCAATGGAAGCAGATTTTTTGTTCTCCTACCCAGACTTCGTGGCGGAGCTCCGCAGAGTGTTCCACCATCCAGCCCGAGGTCTGGACCCTGGAGCCCGGTTGGGGACCTTCCGGCAAGGGAGCAGCAGGGTGACGGACTATGTCATGGAGTTTCGACTGGCGGCGGTGGAGAGCGGATGGAACGAACCTGCTCTTCGCCTAACCTTCATAAGGGGGCTCAGTGACGCAGTCCGGGACCAGCTCGCTACCAGGGAGGTGCCCGACTCCCTCGAGGAGCTGTTTAGCCTTGTCATCCGTATTGACGGACGCCTCCTGGAGAGAAGGCGCGAGAGGGCCCGACTGTCACCTCCTGAAGCACCCCGGACTCCTGGACGCCCCGTCCCCAACACTACTGTGGGTAACAGGCTTCCCCGTCCGGTGCGCGAGGAGGAACCCATGCAGCTGGGACGCTCTCATCTGAGCCAGGCGGAGCGTCAGGCAAGGCTCAGGTCCGGTCTCTGCCTCTACTGCGGAGGTGCGGGACACCGTATCGCCGACTGCCCTACCCGGCCAAAAGATCGGGCTCACCAAGACCCCGGGAGATCCTGGTGAGCCGTTTTTCCCATTCCCAGCGCCGCGCACCACCTGACCATCTGTTGAGCGTCACCCTGGCCTGGGGGGACCAACGTGCCACGGTGGAGGCCCTCATCGACTCTGGGGCAGACGAGAACTTCCTCGACTTCGAGTTTGCCACCCAAGCCAACATACCTCTTGAGGCCCTTGTGAGGCCCTTGGAGATCTTTTCGTTGGACCAACACCGCCTGGCCGACATCTCTCAACGGACCGGCCCAGTCTTGCTGACCATTGCTGGGAACCACGTAGAGAGGATCCAGTTCCTCATTACCCAATCCCCCCTTGTCCCGGTGGTCCTGGGTAGGCCCTGGCTCGCGCTGCACGAGCCCCACATCGCCTGGGCCTCCGGTACCATCAGGGGCTGGAGCTCCTCCTGTCACGCCCGCTGTCTACAGGCGGCGTCTTGTCCCCCGCCCCGGAGACCGGCTGGTGAGTTGCCCCCGGATCCCTCGTCCGTTCCTCCCGAGTACCACGACCTCATGGAGGTATTCAGTAAGACCAGGGCTCAGTCCCTTCCACCTCACCGCCCCTATGACTGCGCCATCAACCTCCGCCAAGGGGCTCCCCTTCCCGGCAGCCGCCTCTACAGTCTGACTGCCCCGGAGAAGAAGGCGATGGATCTCTACATCTCTGAGTCATTGGAAGCAGGACTCATTCGGCCTTCCTCCTCCCCGGTGGCGGCCGGGTTCTTCTTTGTTGGAAAGAAGGATGGGGACCTGCGACCCTGCATCGACTATCGTCAGCTCAACGAGATCACCATCAAGAACAAATACCCCCTACCTCTCATGAGCTCCACCTTCGAGCCACTGACCCAGGCCTCGTTCTTCACCAAGCTGGATCTCCGAAGTGCCTATCATCTTGTCCGTATCCGTGAGGGCGATGAATGGAAGACCGCCTTCAAGACCCCCAGAGGCCACTATGAGTACCTTGTGATGCCGTTCGGTCTCACCAACGCCCCGGCGGTATTCCAGGCACTCATGAACGATGTCCTCCGTGACATGCTGGAGGTGTTCGTGGTGGTGTACCTGGACGACATTCTTATCTTTTCCAGGACCCTCGAGGAACACATCCTGCATGTCCGCCGGGTGTTGGAGCGCCTCCTCCACAATCGGCTCTTCGTCAAGGCGGAGAAGTGCCGTTTCCACTCCAACTCCGTCGACTACCTGGGCTTCATCGTGGAGAAGGGCTTGACCCGAGCGGATCCTCGCAAGATCCAGGCTGTGGAGGATTGGCCGGAACCCACCACTCGGAAGGAGCTACAGAGTTTCCTCGGGTTCGCAAACTTCTACCGAAGGTTCATCCGGAACTACAGCCAAGTGGCGGAGCCTCTTACCAAGCTGACCTCCCCCGCTCTGCCGTTCGACTGGTCCCCAGCGGCATGCGCTGCGTTCCGCTCCCTCAAGAGAAGGTTCACTTCCGCTCCTATCCTGCTCCACCCTGACCCCAAGAGACAGTTCATCGTGGAGGTGGACGCCTCGGATTCTGGCCTGGGCGCTGTCCTATCCCAGCGTTCTCCTTCCGACCAGAAGGTACATCCTTGCGCCTTCTACTCGCGTCGCTTCCTCCCCGCCGAGAGGAACTACGACACCGGCAATCGGGAGCTACTGGCGGTCGTGGCGGCCCTGGAGGAGTGGCGTCATTGGCTAGAGGGTGCCGAGGAGCCTTTTACCATCTGGACGGACCACAAGAACCTAACGTTCATCCGCGCTTCCAGGCGCCTCAACGGTCGGCAGGCGAGATGGGACAGTTTCCTCAGTCGGTTCGACTTCTCGCTGACCTTCCGCCCCGGTTCCCGCAACACGAAGGCCGACTCCCTGTCCCGGATGCACTCCAAGGGGGCTCCACCCTCTGAGGACCCATCTCCCATCATCCCGGAGGCCCGAGTGGTTGGAGCCATCACCTTGGGCATCGAGGGTGTGGTGAGGCGTGCCCTACGCTTCCAACGTGCTCCAAGCAACGTCCCTAGGAGCCGTCTCTTCGTCCCTGACTCTGTCCGGTCCCAGGTACTGCTGTGGGGCCATACCAGCCGGTTCGCCTGCCACCCAGGCGTCCATCGCACGTTCTCCTTCCTGGCTCGTCGTTTCTGGTGGCCCACCATGCGAAACGACGTCAAGGAGTTCGTATTGGCCTGCGCGGTCTGCGCCCGCAGCAAGGCCTCTCACCAGGCACCCTCCGGGCTCTTGCAGCCACTTCCCGTTCCAAGCCGTCCGTGGTCACATGTGGCGCTCGACTTCGTCACTGGACTACCCTCCTCCCAGGGGAACACCTGCCTTCTGACCGTGGTGGATCGATTCAGCAAGGGGGTCCACCTCGTGGCCCTCTCCAAGCTTCCCTCAGCAGCCGAGACGGCGGACCTCCTGACGCACCACGTGTTCCGCCTTCACGGTTTCCCCCAGGACATCGTCTCTGACCGGGGGCCCCAGTTCACCTCCCAGGTTTGGCGGGCTTTCTGCAAGGGATTGGGGGCAACGGTCAGTCTCTCCTCCGGCTACCATCCCCAGACAAACGGGCAGACGGAGAGGATGAACCAGAGCGTGGAGTCTGCTCTTCGGTGTGTGGCAGCCGAGAGGCCGGCATCCTGGAGTCGTTTCCTTCCCTGGGTTGAATACTCGATCAACTCAATGGTCAGTTCCGCCACCGGCCTCTCCCCCTTTGAGGCCTCCCTAGGCTACCAGCCCCCTCTTTTTCCCGCACTGGAGACGGAAGTGGCAGTTCCCTCCGTGCAGGTCCACCTCGACCGCTGCCGTCGCGTTTGGGAGATCACCAGGACCGCGCTGCTCCGGACATCTGAGCGCGCCTGTCGTGGTGCCGACCGGCGCCGGGTTCCCGCGCCGACTTACCGCCCTGGGCAGAGGGTGTGGCTCTCCGCGAAGGACCTCCCGCTACGGTCCTCGGCCAAGAAGCTCAACCCTCGCTTCGTCGGTCCTTTCGAGGTCCTGAAGGTACTCAGTCCGGCGGCCCTGCGCCTGAAGCTTCCTGCATCCATGCACATCCACCCCGTG